>NW_028168173.1:0-17992 GCF_964237585.1 Gallinula chloropus | reverse complement strand
CCCCTCCCCCTGCCCCACAGCCCCCTCCCCACCCCACAGCCGCCCCCCAGCTCCCCCCGGCCCCTCCTCCTGCCCCCCAGGCCCCTCCCCACCCCACAGCCGCCCCCCGGCCCCTCTCCCGCCGCCCCCCGCTCACCTCTCGGCCCCGGCCTCGCCCCATCGCGCCGCCGCCGCCGCCTCCCGCCCGGCCGGGCCCTGACCGGAAACGGGCCGGGTGGGGTCCGGGCCGGCCGGAAGTGACGCCACCCGCCCCGCCCAGCCGCGCTGCCCGCCCGGCGGAGCCGCGCGCGGGGGACGCTCTGGGCGGCGGCGCCGGCGCGGGACGCGGAGGGAGCGGAAAGGGAAACGCGGCCATCGAGACGCGGAGGTGCGAGAGCGCCGCCCCGCGGCCGGGATGACCGCCCCGCGCCCGGCCGGGGTCCGCGGGGGGGGGGGACACGGGCCGGGCCTGGGGCGGGACTCGGACCCGCGGCCTGGACAGCACCGGGCTGGGCCCGAGCCTGGGCCTGAGCCTGAGCCCGGCCCTGAGCCCGGCCCTGGCCCTAAACTGGCCCCAAACCCGGCCCTAAACCTGGTGCTGAGCCTAAACTGGGCCTTAAGCCTGGCCCTGGCCCTAAACCTGGCCCTGAGCCCGGTCCTGAGCCTAAACTGGGCCCTAAGCCTGGCCCTGGCCCCAAACCCAGCCCTAAACCCGGCCCTAAGCCCGGCCCTGAGCCCAAACCTGGCCCTAAGCCCAGCCCTGGCCCCAAACCCGGCCCTAAGCCCAGCCCTAAGCCCAGCCCTGACCCTAAACCCAGCCCTAAGCCCGGTTCTGGCCCTAAACCCGGCCCTGAGCCCGGCCCTGAGCCTAAACTGGGCCCTAAACCCGGCCCTAAACCCGGCCCGGGGCCTAAACTGGGTCCTAAACCCAGCCCTGAACCTAAACTGGGTCCTAAGCCCAGCCCTGGCCCTAAACCTGGCACTGAGCCCAGCCCTAAGCCTAAACTGGGCCCAAACCCGGCCCTAAGCCCGGCCCTGACCCTAAACTGTGCCCTAAGCTTGGCCCTGGCCCTAAACCCATCCCTAAGCCTGGCCCTGAGCCCGGTCCTGGCCCTAAACCTGGCCCTAAGCCTGGCCCTGGCCCCAAACCCGGCCCTAAACCTGGCCCTAAGTGGGTCCTGACCCTAAACCCGGCCCTAAGCCTGACCCTAGAGCTGCCCCTGGCCACTTAACTCAGCCCTAAACGTGTCCCCGGTCTTAAGCCTGGTTCTGGCCCTAAACCTGGCTCTAAGCCCAGCCCTAAGCCCGGCCCTAAACCTGGCCCTGGCCCTAAACCCGGCCCTAGAGCTGCCCCTGGCCCTAAACCCAGCCCTAGAGCTGCCCCTGGCCCTAAACCCGTCCCTAAACCTGTCCCTGGCCCTAAACCCGGCCCCAAACACCTCCCTGCCCCCCCCCAGCTTCACCCCAGCCCTAAACCCCACAAACCTGAGCCCCAACCCCCCTGTCTCATGGGGGGGGGGGTGACAGAGCCCCCCCTAAACCCAGCTTAACCCCCCCAGCCCCAAAACCAGGGCAGGATTTGGGGGGAGGGGGGTTTCCCCCCCTCTCCTTTCAGTGGGTGGGGTATGGGGGGGTGTGTTTGGGTGGGGGGGGTGTCTTCCCCACCCCCCCCAAGCCCCGAAATGGGGGTGTCCCAGCTTAACCCCAGGCTGGGGGGGTGGGGAGGGCGCGGGCGCTTCCCCTTCCCCGCCCTGGGGTGGTTTTGGGGCACGTGAGCGCCCCGGGCCCGTGAGTCAGCGGGACGGACGCTGCCCCCGCCCGGCCTGGGGGTGCTGGGCTGGATTTTGGGGGGGTGGGGTGGTTTTTGGGGGGGTGGGGTGGTTTTTGGGGGGTGGGGTGGTTTTTGGGGGGGGTTTGGGGTTCCCTCTCACCTGCACCCCAAAAACCTCCCGCCCCAGCCCCGCCAGGAGAGTCGGGATGAAGCCCCACGGCACCTACAGGCAGGTAGGGAGCTGGCAGCACCCCAACCCGGCACCCCACAGCCCGAACCTGGCACCCCACACCCCGAACCCGGCACCCTACACCCCAAAACCAGCACCCCACAGCCCTCCTGGCACCCCATGCCCCAACCCGGCACCCCACAGCCCTCCTGGCACCCCACAGCCCTCCCAGCACCCCAAACCAGGCACCCCACAGCCCAAACCTGGCACCCCACACCCCTCCTGGCACCCCACACCCCTCCTGGCACCCCACACCCCTCCTGGCACCCCACAGCCCAAACCTGGCACCTCACAGCCCAACCCGGCACCCTACAGCCCAAACCTGGCACCCCACACCCCGAACCCGGCACCCTACACCCCAAAACCAGCACCCCACAGCCCTCCTGGCACCCCACGCCCCAACCCAGCACCCCACAGCCCTCCTGGCACCCCACACCCCTCCCAGCACCCCACAGCCTTCCCGGCACCCCACAGCCCTCCTGGCACCCCACACCCCAAACCTGGCACCCCACACCCCTCCTGGCACCCCACACCCCAAACCCGGCATCCCACAGCCCAAACCCAACACCCCACAACCTTCCCAGCCACCCCACAACCCCAGACTGGGGTGCCCCCCACCCCCACCTGCCCCCACACCCCACGACCCCCAGTGCCCCCATTTCCCCCCCCCCCAGCGATACAGGGCGGGGGAGGGGGGGCACCACAACCCCCCCTTTCCCCGGGGTTCCCGGCCCTTTTTGGGGGGATTTGGGGGGGATTTGGGGGGGGGTGACCCCAGCCCCCTGCTCTGGCCTGGGGGTGCCCCCCCCGTACCCCAATCTCTGCCCCCCGGCGCAGTTGGTCCCACCAGGGGACGGGGAGACGCAGCGCGGGCGCTTCCGCCCCGAGGTGAGTCCCGGGATCCCGCCCGCTGCAGCCGCGGCCCGATGGATCCGGGGATCCGGGGCTGGTGGGATCTGGTACTGGGTGGATCTGGTACTGGCTGGATCCGGGGCTGGTTGGATCCGGGGCTGGCGGGATCTGGTACTGGCTGGATCGGGTGCTGGCTGGATCCAGGGATCTGGGGCTGGCCGGATCCGGGGCTGGCGGGATCTGGTACTGGGTGGATCTGGTACTGACTGGATCCGGGGCTGGCTGGATTGGGTGCTGGCTGGATCCGGTGCTGGCTGGATCCGGTACTGCTTGGATCTGGTGCTGGCTGGATCCGGTACTGGCTGGATCCAGTACTGGCTGGATCCGGTACTGGCTGGATCTGGTACTGGGTGGATCTGGTACTGGTTGGATCCGGTGCTGGCTGGATCCGGTACTGGCTGGATCTGGTACTGGCTGGATCCGGTGCTGGCTGGATCCAGGAATCCGGCGCCGGCTGGATCTGGGGATCCGGTGCTGGCTGGATCTGGTACTGACTGGATCTGGGGATCCAGTGCTGGCTGGATCCGGTACTGGTTGGATCCGGTACTGGTTGGATCTGGTACTGACTGGATCCGGTGCTGGTTGGATCTGGGGATCCGGTGCTGGCTGGATCCGGTACTGGCTGGATCTGGGGATCTGGTGCTGGCTGAATCCAGTGCTGGCTGGATCTGGTGCCGGCTCGATCCTGTACTGGCTGGATCCGGTGCCACCTGGATCCGTCTGGCTGGATCCGGCACCGTCCCACCGGCTCAGGGTGGGGGGGGTCGGGGGGTCGGGGGGTCTTTCCCCCCCCCAGTTACCCCCTTCGTTAATTCCAGCGCTCGTTACGCCCTGACGGCCCCTCAGCGCCCCGGGGCCGCCGCGGCGCCGCGCTCGGCGCCACCCTCCTCACCCTCCTCACCCTCCTCACCCTCCTCATCCTCATCCTGCTCCTCACCCTGCACCGCGGCCCCGGGCACCGCGGCGACGCCGGAGGGACCCCCGAGCCCTGCGGGGACGGGTGCCGGTGAGTCGGCACAGCCCAGTGCCAGACCAGTATCATCCCAGTGCCATCCCAGTGCCCTCCCAGTGCTAGCCCAGTGCCTATCCCAGTGCCCAGCCCAGTGCCAGCCCAGTGCCAGACCAGTGCCCTCCCAGTGCCCTCCCAGTGCCCATCCCAGTGCCATCCCAGTGCTCAGCCCACTGCTCGTCCCAGTGCCCTCCCAGTGCCGATCCCAGTGCCATCCCAGTGCCCATCCCAGTGCCATCCCAGTGCCATCCCAGTGCTCATCCCAGTGCCCATCCCAGTGCCATCCCAGTGCCATCCCAGTGCTCATCCCAGTGCCATCCCAGTGCCCATCCCAGTGCCCATCCCAGTGCCAGCCCACTGCTCAGCCCACTGCTCATCCCAGTGCCATCCCAGTGCCTATCCCAGTGCCCTCCCAGTGCCATCCCAGTGCCCATCCCAGTACCATCCCATTGCCTATCCCAGTGCTCATCCCAGTGCCCTCCCAGTGCCATCCCAGTGCCCATCCCAGTGCCACCCCAGTGCTCATCCCAGTGCCACCCCAGTACCCACCCCAGTGCCCATCCCCTGCACCCTTCGCTGCCATCACCGGCGCCGTGACCTGACCGCGGCGCCGCGACCTGACCGCGGCGCCGCGACCCCTCTGCCAGGCTGGTGCTGGTGGAGAGCATCCCGGAGGGGATGAGCTTCGGCAGCGCCCACCCCCCCAGCCCCTCCACCTTCTCGGCCTGGAAGAAGCTGCTGGGCGCAGCGAGGCGCAGCCTGGACATCGCCTCCTTCTACTGGACCCTGACCAACCGCGACACGCGGACGCAGGAGCCGTCGGCCGCCCAGGTGCGCGGGGCTGGGGCGGGTGGTCGGGGCTCCTCCCTGGGCTTTCACCCGTCCTGCTCCTTTGCTGGGTCCTTTTGGGGTTGGTTTTTGCCTTCTCCTTGGTTTTTACCCATTTCTGCTCTTTTTCTGGGTGCTTTTGGGGTTCTTTTTTCCGTTGTCCTTGCTTTTTCACCATTTCTGCTCCTTTTCTGGGTGCTTTAGGGGTTGTTTTTTCCCTTCTTATGGTATTTTACCCATTTCTGCTTCTTTTCTGGGTGCTTTTTGGGGTTGGTTTTTCCTTTCTTCTTGGTTTTTAACCCTTTCTACTCTTTTCTGGGTGCTTTTGGGGTTGTTTGTTCCCTTCTTATGGTTTTTACCCATTTCTGCTCCTTTTCTGGGTGCTTTTGGGGTTGGTTTTGCCTTCTCCTTGGTTTTTACCCATTTCTGCTCCTTTTCTGGGTGGCTTTGGGGTTGTTTTTGCCTTCTCCTTGGTTTTTAACCCTTTCTACTCTTTTTCTGGGTGCTTTAGGGGTTGTTTGTTCCCTTCTTATGGTTTTTACCCATTTCTGCTCCTTTTCTGGGTGATTTTGGGGTTGGTTTTTCCTTTCTTCTTGGTTTTTACCCATTTCTGCTCCTTTTCTGTGTGGTTCTGGGGTTGTTTTTTGCCGCCTTCTTGGTTTTTACCCATTTCTGCTCCTTTTTTGGCTGGTTTTGGGGTTGTTTTTTGCCTTCTCCTTGGTTTTTAACCCTTTCTGCTCTTTTTCTGGGTGCTTTTGGGGTTGTTTTTTACCTTCTTACGTTTTTTACCCATTTCTGCTCCTTTTTTGGCTGTTTTTGGGGTTGTTTTTTGCCTTCTCCTTGGTTTTTAACCCTTTCTGTTCCTTTTCTGGGTGCTTTTGGGGTTGTTTTTTCCCTTCTTAGTTTTTAACCTTTTCTGTTCCTTTTCTGTGTGGTTTTGGGGTTGTTTTTTGCCTTCTCCTTGTTTTTTACCCTTTTCTGCTCTTTTCTGGGTGCTTTTGGGGTTGTTTTTTCCGTTCTTATGTTTTTTACCCATTTCTGTTCCTTTTCTGTGTGGTTTTGGGGTTGTTTTTTGCCTTCTCCTCGTTTTTTACCCTTTTCTGCTCCTTTTCTGGGTGTTTTTTGGGGTTGTTTTTTTCCCTTCTCCTCGTTTTTTACCCTTTTCTGCTCTTTTCTGGGTGTTTTTGGGGTGGGCTTTGCCTTCAGGGGGAGGAGATCCTGCAGGAGCTCCTGGCGTTGCCCGGCCGCGGTGTCGCGGTCCGTGTGGCCGTCAGCCAACCCTCCCCCAAAGCCCCCCTGAGCGACCTCCGGGAGCTGGAGGAGAGCGGTGAGTGGTGGGAGGACCCCCGCCCGCCCAGCCTGGGGGGTGGGATTGGAAGGGGGGGGTGGGGATTGGGTGTGGGGGGTGGGAGAACCCCCAACGGTCCCAATTTGGGGGGTGGGATTGGAAGAGGGGGGGTTGGGGATTGGGTGGGGGGTGGGAGAACCCCCAACGGTCCCAATTTGGGGGGTGGGATTGGAAGGGGGGGATGGGTATTGAGTGGGTGATGGGAGAAGCCCCAGTTTGGGGGGTGGGTTTGGGTATTGAGTGGGACCCTCCCAGTTTGGGGGGTGGGCTTGGAAGGGGGGGTTGGGGATTGAGTGACGGATGGGAGACCCCCAAACCTCCCAATTTGGGGGGTGGGCTCGGAAGGGGGGGGTTGGGTCTGGAAGGGGGGAGGTTGGGTTGGGAGGGGGGGGTTGGGTATTGAGTGGGTGATGGGAGGACCCCCAACCCTCCCAGTTTGGGGGGTGGGATTGGAATGGGGGGGTTGGGTATTGAGTGGGTGATGGGAGGACCCCCAACCCTCCCAGTTTGGGGGGTGGGATTGGAATGGGGGGGTTGGGTATTGAGTGGGTGATGGGAGGACCCCAACCCGCCCAGTTTGGGGGGGTGGGCTGGGCCCTGAGACCCCCGACTCGCCCCCAGGGGCCCAGGTCCGCGCCGTGGACCTGCCGCGCCTCACCGGGGGCGTCCTGCACACCAAGTTCTGGGTGGTGGACGGGACCCACCTCTACCTGGGCAGCGCCAACATGGACTGGAGATCCCTCACCCAGGCGGGACGGGGGGCAGCGGGCCTGGGGGGGGCTGGGAGGGGCCCTGGGGGCACCCCAGGAGGTGGGATGTGGGTTTGGGGGGGCTGGGGAGGGGCCCTGGGGGCACCCCAGGAGGTGGGATGTGGGTTTGGGGGGGCTGGGGAGGGGCTTTGGGGACACTCCAGGAGGTGGGACTGGGGTTTGGGGGGGCTGGGGGGGCTGGGGAGGGGCCCTGGGGACACCCCAGGAGGTGGGATCTGGGTTTGGGGGGGATGGGGGGGGCGCTGGCTCTGGGGGCTTTGGGGGGGATGGTGTTTTGGGGAGGGTTGGGGGGGTCGCTGGCTCTGGGGGGGGTTGGGGGGGACGGTGTTTTTGGGGGGGGTTGGGGGGGTCGCTGTCTCTGGGGGGCTTTGGGGGGGACGGTGTTTTGGGGGGGGTTGGGGGGGTCGCTGTCTCGGGGGGGCTTTGGGGGGGGCTGGGGGGGGGTCGCTGTCTCGGGGGGGCTTTGGGGGGGGCTGGGGGGGGGTCGCTGTCTCGGGGGGGCTTTGGGGGGTCCCTGACCGCCCCCTCCCCGCAGGTGAAGGAACTGGGCGTCGCCGTCTACAACTGCAGCTGCCTGGCCCAGGACCTGGGGAAGATCTTCGAGGCCTACTGGGCCCTGGGCCTTCCGGAAGCTTCCGTCCCGGCGCCCTGGCCGCCCCGGTACTCCACCGGCTTCAACATGGCGACGCCGCTGCAGCTGCAGCTCAACGGCAGCGCCGCCGACGCCTACTTCTCGGTGGGGGTGTCCCCCCCGTGTCCCCCCCAAACCCACCCCGTGTCCCCCCCAAACCCACCCCGTGTGTCCCCCCAAACCCACCCTGTCCCCCCCGCCCCCCAAACCCACCCCGTGTGTCCCCCCCAAACCCACCCTGTGTCCCCCCCAAACCCACCCTGTGTGTCCCCCCCAAACCCACCCTGTGTCCCCCCCAAACCCACCCCGTGTGTCCCCCCCAAACCCACCCTGTGTCCCCCCCAAACCCACCCCGTGTGTCCCCCCCAAACCCACCCCGTGTGTCCCCCCCAAACCCACCCTGTGTGTCCCCCAAACCCACCCTGTGTGTCCCCCTCCCCAAACCCACCCTGTCCCCCCGCCCCCCAAACCCACCCCGTGTGTCCCCCCCAAACCCACCCTGTGTGTCCCCCCCAAACCCACCCTGTGTGTCCCCCCCCAAAACCCACCCTGTGTGTCCCCAAAACCCACCCTGTGTGTCCCCCCCAAACCCACCCCGTGTCCCCCCCCCAAACCCACCCTGTGTGTCCCCCAAACCCACCCTGTCCCCCCACCCCCCAAACCCACCGCCATCGGTTCTTGCTGGTGCTTCTGCGCCATCTCCAGTGATCCCAGTGATCCCCGTGATCCCAGTAGCGCTCATCTCTGGGTGATCCCAGTAGAGCTCATCTCTGGGTGATCCCAGTGATCCCAGTAGCGCTCATCTCCAGTAATCCCAGTAGCATTCATCTCTGGGTGATCCCAGTGATCCCAGTAGAGCTCATCTCTGGGTGATCCCAGTGATCCCAGTGATCCCAGTAGAGCTCATCTCTGGGTGATCCCAGTGATCCCAGTGATCCCAGTAGCGCTCATCTCTGGGTGATCCCAGTGATCCCAGTAGAGCTCATCTCTGGGTGATCCCAGTGATCCCAGTAGAGCTCATCTGCGGTGATCCCGGCAGAGCTCCCCGCCGCCCCTTTGCGCCACCGGTCGCACCCAGGACCTCAGCGCCCTCCTTGACGTCATCGACGCCGCCGAGGAGTTCGTGGACGTGGCGGTGATGAGTTACCTGCCCACCACCGAGTTCTCCCACCCCGAGAGGTTCGGCCCAGGCCCGGTGCCGCTCGGTTTGGCAGCGCCGGCGAGAGGCCTCACCGCTGCCTTCCCCCTCCCTCCCCTCCCTTCCCCAGGTTCTGGCCGGCGATTGACAACCGCCTGCGCAAGGCCGTCTTCGAGCGCGGGGTCAAGGTCCGCCTGTTGGCGGGTTGTTGGCGGCACAGCCGGGCCAGCATGTTCCCCTTCCTCAAATCCCTCGCCGCCGTCGCCGACAACCGCACCCGTTACAGCGTGGAAGTGGTGGGTAGTGTGGCCTTAGCGGGGCCTTAGCAGGGCCTTACCGCAGCCTTATTGTGGCCTTACTGCGGCCTTACCGGGGCCTTACCATGGCCTTACTACGGCCTTACTGTGACCTTACTATGACCTAACTGCGGCCTTCCTGGGGCCTTATTGCAGCCTTACCATGGCCTTACCGCAGCCTTCCTGGGGCCTTACCGCGACCTTACTGCGGCCTTACCATGGCCTTCCTGTGGCCTTCCTGGGGCCTTATCGCGGCCTTACTGGGGCCTTACTGGGGCCTTGCTGGGGCCTTGCTGGGGCCTTACTGCAACCTTACTATGGCCTAACTGCGACCTTACTGTGGCCTTACCGCGGCCTTACCGGGGCCTTACCACGGCCTTACCGCGGCCTTACTGGGGCCTTACTGGGGCCTTGCCGCGGCCTTACTGGGGCCTTACCGCGGCCTTACTGCGGTCTTACTGTGGCCTTGCTGCAGCCTTCCTGGGGCCTTAACGTGGCCTTACTGCGGCCTTAACGTGGCCTTACCACGGCCTTACTGTGGCCTTACCAAGGCCTTACTACGGCCTTACCGCGGCCTTACCGCGGCGGGTGTGGGACGCCGTGGCGGGGGGTGGGGGGGTGATGCCACAGCGGGTGACCGCCCCCTCCTCGCCCCCTGCAGCGGCTCTTCATGGTGCCGGCGAGCGCGGCGCAGGCCCGGATCCCTTACGCCCGCGTCAACCACAACAAGTACATGGTGACGGAGAACGCGGCCTACATCGGTGAGCGCGGCGCGGGCGCGGCAGGGGTAGGGGGGTGGGGGGGCGGGGGGCTGGTTTGGGGCTCCACCCCACCCCGTGTCTCCTCGTTAGGGACGTCCAATTGGTCGGGGGACTATTTCATGCGGACGGCGGGCGCGGCGCTGGTGGTGAACCAGACGATGAGCCGTAGCGGCTCCGGCTCCACCACCATCCAGGAGCAGCTCCGGGACGTCTTCCAGCGGGACTGGAGCTCCCAGTATAGCGCCGACATCGGCGATACCGAGCGCTGGGAGACCCTCTGTGGGTCCCGTTAGGTTCCCGGCACCGGATCACCGGTAGACCAGATCACCGGTAAACCGGATCACCAGTAAACTGGATCACCAGTAAACTGGATCAGCATTAAACCAGATCACCATTAAACCAGATCATCATTAAACCAGATCATCATTAAACCAGCAAACTTTGAGCCTGGGGAAGGGAACTGGGACCAGTTTGGGTGCCTGGGGCCACTGGTGAGGGCCTGGGGGCTTTGGAGGGGAGAAACCTGGCCTGGTGTGGGTGCTCGGAGGCACTGGTGGGGGTCTGGGGGATCTGGGGAGGGGAACTGGGAGCGCTGGGAAGGAGTTTGGTGGGATCTGAGGGGTGTAGGGGGCACTGAAGGGTGTCTGGGGCCCTTGGGGAGGGGAACTGGGAGCACTGGGAAGGGGTCTGGGGGCACTGGGGGGTCCTGGGGCCCTTGGGGAGGGGAACTGGGAGCAGTGGGAAGGGGTCTGGTGGGATCTGGGGGGTGTAAGGGGCACTGAGGGGTGTCTGGGGGCCTTGGGGAGGGGAACTGGGAGCACTGGGAAGGGGTCTGGGGGCACTGGGGGGTCCTGGGGGTGTTGGAGAGGGGAACTGGGAGCACTGGGAAGGGGTCTGGGGGCACTGGGGGGTCCTGGGGGGTCCTGGGGGCACCGGGGGGGCGGAGTCAGAGCCGGGGGGGCGGAGTCAGGCTCTGTGGGCGTGGTCTCGGCCGGGGGGGCGTGTCCTGAGGGCCGCGCTCGGCCGCCGCGCGGCGCCCCGGCAGTCACGTGACGCGGGGTCACGCCGGCGGCGGCTCCCAAGATGGCGGCGCCCAGGGCGCTGCTGGCGGCGCGGCGGGCGGCGGCGCGGGGCCTGCGGGGAGCCGGGAGCGGGGCCGGGGCCCGGCCTGGGGGCACCGGGACCGGGGGCGGCACCGGGGGCGGCACCGGGAGCGGGAGCGGCAGCGGGAGGAGCCGCCTGTACGAGCACGTGCGGGAGGGCTGAGCGCGCGGCCGCGCCTCGACCTGGCGGCGCTGAGCGAGCGGGACGTGGAGCGGCGGCGGGGCCCGCGGCGGGGCGGGGCCCTGCGCGAGAGCGTGAGCGGGGCGGGGCCTGAGGAGGGATGGGGCGGGGGCCTGAGGAGTGGGGCGGGGCCTGGGGGGCGGGGCCGTGCGCGAGAGCGTGAGCGGGGCGGGGCCTGGGGGATGGTGCGGGGCGGGGCCTGGCAAGGGGGCGGGGCCCTGCGCGAGAGCGTGAGCGGGGCGGGCCGGGGGGAGGGGCCTGAGGGATGGGGCGGGGCCTGAGGGGCGGGGCGGGGCCCTGCGCGAGAGCGTGAGCGGGGCGGGGCCACGGGGAGGGGCCTGAGGGATGGGGCGGGGCCTTAGGGGGCGGGGCACTGCGCGAGAGCGTGAGCGGGGCGGGGCCTGAGGGGCGGGGCCTGAGGAGGGATGGGGCAGGGCCGGGGGGGCGGGGCGGGGCCCTGCGCGAGGGCGTGAGCGGGGCGGGGGCCTGGGGGATGGGGAGGGGCCTGGGGGATGGGGGTGGGGCCTGGGGGGTGGGGCGGGGCCCTGCGCAAGAGCGTGAGCGGGGCGGGGCCTGGGGGCGGGGCCTGATGGATGGGGCGGGGCCCTGCGCGAGAGCGTGAGTGGGGCGGGGCCTGAGGGGGGCGGGGCCTGAGGGATGAGGTTGGGCCTGGCAGGAGAGCGTGAGCAGGGCGGGGCCTGAGGGGTGGGGAGGGGCCTGAGGGGCGGGGCCCTGCGCGAGAGCGGGGCGGGGCCTGAGGGGCGGGGCGGGGTCTGGCGGGGGCGGGGCCTGAGGGGGCGGGGCCCTGCGCGAGAGCGTGAGCAGGGCGGGGCCTGAGGGGTGGGGGAGGGGCCTGAGGGATGGGGAGGGGCCTGAGGGATGGGGGAGGGGCCTGAGGGATGGGGAGGGGCCTGAGGGATGGGGAGGGGTCTGAGGGATGGGGGAGGGGTCTGAGGGACGGGGAGGGGCCTGAGGGATGGGGGAGGGGCCTGAGGGATGGGGGAGGAGCCTGAGGGATGGGGGAGGGGCCTGAGGGATGGGGAGGAGCCTGAGGGATGGGGAGGGGCCTGAGGGATGGGGGAGGGGCCTGAGGGATGGGGGAGGGGCCTGAGGGATGGGGAGGGGCCTGAGGGATGGGGAGGGGCCTGAGGGATGGGGGAGGGCCTGAGGGATGGGGAGGAGCCTGAGGGATGGGGAGGGGCCTGAGGGATGGGGAGGGGCCTGAGGGCTGGGGGAGGGGCCTGAGGGATGGGGAGGGGCCTAAAGGCTGGGCTGGGGCCTGATGGCTGCAGCCCTGAGGCCGGCGTATGGGGAAGGGGCGTGGCTTGCCCAGTGTGGGCGGGGCCTGTGGGTGGGGGGTTTCTGGGCTCCTCCAGCCCCCCCTGCCCCCCCCAGCGGCAGACCTGGGCCCGCCTGGAGGAGGTTCGAGCCGCCATCGCCCGCCTGGAGGCCGAGAAGGGGGAGGTGGCCCAGGGCGTGCGGGCGCTGATGGTGAGACCACCCCCCTGCCCCCCCCTCTGGGACCCCCCAGTCCACCCCCACCCCACCCCAACCCCCACAACCCCACCCACAGCCCCCCCACCCCACCCCCCACAACCCCACCCACAGCCCCCCCACCTAATCCCACCCAACCCCCACTTTATCCCCCAGCCCAACCCCCCCCAACCCACCCCCCATCGCCCCCCACCCAACGTTACCCCCTCCCCCCCTCCTGACCCCCCAACCCACCCACACCCCCCACCCCTCCTCCCACAGGCCGCCCACGACAAGGCGACGGTGGAGGCGGTAAGGAGGGGGCTTGGGTGCAGGGGGAGGGGCTTGTGGGAGGGGGCGGGGCTTAAGGGGAATGGGAGGGGCTTGTGGGCGTGGTTTGGGGTGGGGGTGGGGCCACAAGACCAGGTACAGACAGGGGGAGGGGCTCTGTATGTGGGCGGGGCTTGTTTGTGAGTGGGTGGGGCCTGTGTGGGCGTGGTCTGGGAATGGGCGTGGCTCTGGGGTGGTGGGTGGAGCTTGTGGGAGGGGCCTCCAGGCCGGGCTTGCAGGCGATTGGTGGGTCCTGGGGAGGGGGTGGGGCTTGTGCAGAATGGGCGGGGCCTGCTGCTGTGGGTGGGGTCTGTGTGGGCGTGGCCTGGGGAAGGGGCGGGGCTCTGGGGTGGTGGGTGGAGCTTGTGGGAGGGGCCTGCTGGCCGGGTTTGCAGGCGATTGGTGGAGCCCGGGAGGGGGCGTGACCGGTAGGCGTGGCTCCGTGGCGCTGCAGCCCCCCCCCCGTGTCCCGTCCCCCCCAGCTCCCGGCGTACGCGGCCCTGCGGTCGCGCGGGCGCCGCGTGCGGCTGCAGCTGCAGCAGCTGCTGGCGGAGGAGGCGGCGCTGGACCGGAAGCTTCTACCTCACGGCGCTGCAGCTGCCCAACCAGACCCACCCCCAGGCCGTGAGGGGGCGGGCTTGGGGGAAGGGGCGGGGCTTGGGGGGCTGGGGGTGGGCGGGGCTTGAGGAAGGGGCGGGGCTGGGAGGTGCTTGGGAAAGGGGTGGGGGTCTGAGGCGGGGCTCGGGGGTGGGCGGGGCTTGGAGGAGGCTGGGCTAGGAGGGAGGGGGTGGGCAGGGCTTGGGAAGGGGTGGGGCTTGGGAGGGGGTGGGGCTCTGGGGTGGGCGGGGCGTGGGGTGGGTGGGGCTTGGGAAGGGGGTGGGGTTAGGGGGGTGGGGGCTTGGGGTGGGTGGCGCTTGAGGAAGGGGTGGGGCTTTTGGGGGTGTGGGTGGGGCCTGTGGGGAGGGGGTGGTGCTTATGGGGCGGGGCTTGTGGAATATGGGGCGGGGCTTGTGCAGTGTGGGCGGGGCCTACGAGTGGCCCCCCCCTCCCCCATCCCCCCCCTCCCAGCTGCAGACCCGGGCCTGGCTGGGGGAGGGGTGGGCAGGGTCCTGCACCCCCAACACCCCCCCATGACACCCCCTTTGTCCCCCCAGCCCGTCGGGGACGAGACCCAGGCCCGGGTGCTGGAGCTGGTGGGGGAGAAGCCAGGTAGGGGGGGAGGGGTGCCTCAGTTTCCCTGAGCTGGGGGGGGGGATGAGGGGGAGGTGAGGAAGAGGAGGGGTCAGGGGGTCAGGCAGGGGAGGGGGTTTCATGGGGGGGGGAGGAAGGGTTTGGGGAGGAGGAAGAGGAGGAGGAGGAGGATAAGGATGAGGTAGGGCAGGGTGAGGAAGGGGAGGAGGGGGAGGAGGAGGAGGGGAGGAGGGTGAGGATGGTGAGGAGGGTGAGGATGGTGAGGAAGGCTCCCCTCCCCCTCTCCCCAGCCTTCCCCTTCAAGCCCAAAAGGGCACCTGGAGCTGGGCGAGCGGCTGGACATCATCCGCCAGCGGTGAGACCGGGGAACCCCCTGCCATGCGCGTCCGTCTGTCCCCTGTCCGTGTGTCCCGTGTGTCCATGTGTCCGTGTGTCCCCTGTCCATGTGTCCCCTGTCCCTGTCTACCCTGTTTATCTGTCCTGTGTCTGTGTGTCCCGTGTCCATCTGTCCCCTATCCTGTGTTCCCTGTCCTGTGTCCATCTGTCCTGCCCGTGTTTGTCCATCCCATGTCACCATGTCCATCTATCCCATGTCTGTCCCATGTCCTCCTGTCCCCGTGTCCCTGTTCCCCTGTCCCTGTGTCCCCATGTCCGTGTGTCCATGTCCCCGTGTCTGTGTCCCCCTGTCCCCCTGTCCCCATGTCCCCCTGTCCCTGTGTGTCCCCGTGTCCCCCTGTCCCCACGTCCGTGTGTCCATGTCCCCGTATGCTCCCATGTCCCCCTGTCCCCCATGTCCGTGTGTCCCCATGTCCATGTCCCCATGTCCCCCTGTCCCTGTGTGTCCCCCTGTCCCCTGTCTGTGTGTCTGTGTGTCTGTGTGTCCATGCCCCCTGTCCCCCTGTCCCTGTCCCCCCATGTCCATGTGTCCCCCTGTCCCTGTTTGTCCCCGTCTCCGTGTGTCCCCCTGTCCCCGTGTCCGTGTGTCCCTGTGTCCTCCTGTCCCTGTTTCCCCCTGTCCCCCGTGTCCGTGTGTCCATCCCCCCATCCCCCCCGTCCCCGCAGGCGCCTGTCTCACGTCTCCGGCCATCGCTCCTACTACCTGCTGGGTGCCGGGACGCGGCTGCAGGAGGCGCTGGTCAGCTACACCCTGGGCAAGCTGCGGGCGCAGGTACCTGGGGGGGGATGGGGGGTCCCTACCCCCCCAAAACCCCTGCAGGGGGGGGGGCTGGGGGATTGGGGCTGGGGAGGGGGCTGAGGACACCCTGGTCAGCTACACCCTGGGAAAGCTGCGGGCGCAGGTACCCTGGGGGATGGGACCCCCCAAACCCCGGGGGTGGGGCTGGGGGCTGGGGGAGGGGCTGAGGACACCCTGGTCAGCTACACCCTGGGCAAGCTGCGGGCGCAGGTACCTGGGGGTTGGGGGGGTTTGGGGGTCCATAACCCCCTCAAAACCCCTGCAGGGGGTTTGGGACCCCCCAAACCCCAGGGGCTGGGATGGGGGAGGGGACTGAAGGTTGGGGGAGGGGCCTGAGCGATGGGGGAGGGGCCTGAGGGATGGGCCTGAGGGGGGGAGGGTCTGAAGGATGGGGAGGGGCTTGAGGGATGGGGGAGGGGTCTGAGGGATGGGGAGGGGCCTGAGGAATGGGGAATGGGCGGGGCTTGGAGCTTGTGGGCGGGGCCCTGAGGCTGGGGGGGAGGGGCGCGCTTTGTGGGCGTGGTCTGTGAGGAAGGGGCGTGGCTGAGGCCCCGCAGGCTGATGATTGGCCCATCCCCCAGGGCTTCCCTCCCCATGACGGTCCCGGATCTGCTGCGCGGCGCCGTCTTCGTAAGTCCCCCCCCCCCCCCCAAATCAGCTCAGGGACCCTCCCCCTCCCCCGTAACCCCCCCACAACCCCTCCCCCTCCCCCGTAGCCCTCCCACCCCCACCCCCCAACCCCTCCCCCGTAACCCCCCCCAACCCCCTCCCCCTCGCCCATAACCCCCCCCAACCCCTCCCCCATAACCCCTCCAACCCCTCCCCCTCCCCCGTAACCCCCACCCCTCCCCCTCCCCCGTAACCCCCCCCACAACCCCTCCCCCTCCCCCGTACCCCCCCAAACCCCTCCCCCTCCCCGTAACCCCCCCAACCCCTCTCCCTCCCCCATAACCCCCCCCACCCCCCCCCCCGCCCCCCTGCCCCCCAGGAGGGCTGTGGGATGCAGCCCACCGCCTCCCCTCGCCCGTCTACGCCATCGACCCCGCGCGCTTCGAGGATCTTTGCCTGGCCGGCACCTCCGAGGTGGGGATCGCAGGTAGGGGACAGGGGGGGCAATTTGGGGAGGGGGGGGCACCCCCATCCCCCTCTGTACCTCCCCTGTGCCCCCCCAACCCCAGCATCCCCCCCCTCCCCCAGGGTTCTTCATGGACCACGCCGTGCCGGCTGGAGGATCTGCCCCTCAGGTACTGGGGAGGTGACACACACACTGGGGGGTCCCAGCCCCTTCAGCCACCCCCTGGTTTTTGGGGGGGGTCCTGGGGGGGTCCCTTGAGCCTCTGTCCCCCCCAGAATCGTCTGTACCAGTACCTGTTACCGGGCTGAGACCGACACAGGGGCGGGAGCCCTGGGGGCTCTACCGGGTCCACCAGTTCACCAAGGTACTGGGCAAACTGGGGGAAGGACCCTGGGGGGTTTTGGGGAGATAAACACCCCCCCCACCCCAAAATACCCCCCCCAAGGTGGAGATGTTCGGGCTGACGGCGGCTGAGAGCGGCTCCGAGAGCGAGGAGCTGCTGGGGCAGTTCCTGGCGCTGCAGAAGGAGCTGTTCTCCCAGCTGGGACTGCACTACGGTAACTGGGAGGCACTGGGAGGCACTGGGGAGGGGTTGGGGGGGTGAGTGGGGTCCCAACACCCCCCTCTGCCCCCCCCAGGGTCCTGGATATGCCCAGCCAGGAGCTGGGGCTCCCCGCCTACCGCAAGTTCGACATCGAAGCCTGGATGCCCGGCCGGGGCAAATACGGGGAGGTGGGGGGGGGAAATGGGGCTGGGGGGGCAAATAGGGGGAGGTGGGGGGGGGGAAATGGGGCTGGGGGGGGAATAGGGGGAGGTGGGGGGTAAAATGGGGCTGGGGTCGGGGGGGGAAATGGGGCTGGGGGGGGCAGATACCGGGGGCAAAGTGGGGGAGGTGGGGGGCAAATGGGGCTGCGGGTGCAAATGGGGAGGTAATGGGGCGGGGGGCAAATACAGGGAGGTGGGGGGAAATGGTGTTGGGGGGGCAAATGGGGAGGTAATGGGGCTGGGGGCAAATGTGGGGAGGTGGGGGGCAAATGGGGCTGGGGGAGAAATATGGGGAGGTGGGGGGGGAAATGGGGCTGGGGGGGAAATACGGGGAGGTGGGGGGAAATGGGGCTGGGGGGGGGGGGAAATGGGGCAAGGGGGGCAGATACCAGGGGCAAAGAGGGGGAGGTGGGGGCAAATGGGGCTGGGGGGGGGGGCAAATACAGGGGGGGAAATATGGGGAGGTGGGGGGCAAATGGGGCTGGGGATTCGGAAATGGGGCTGGGGGTCAAATGGGGCCAGGACCCCCTATAAGGGGGGTCCCCAAATGTCTCTGTGTCCCCCCCCTGCCCCATCCCCCCCAGATCTCCAGCGCCTCCAACTGCACCGACTACCAGAGCCGGCGCCTGAACATCATGTACAGGGACGGGGCTGGGCGGCTGCGCCATGCGCACACGGTGGGTGCTGGGGGGTCCCCAAATCCCCCCCCGACCCCCTCTGACCCCCCCGACCCCCCCTGACCCCCCCCGACCCCCCCCCCCCGCAGGTGAACGGCACGGCCTGCGCGGTGCCGCGGATGCTGATCGCGCTCCTGGAGACCAACCAGCTGCCGGTGGGTGAAGGGGGGTGGGGGGGAAATGGGGTGCTGGGGGGGCACCCAGGGGTGCTGGGGGAGGGGGGAATTGGGGTGCGACCCCCCCCAAACACCCTGTTCCCCCCCCTCCCTCCAGGACGGCCGAGTGCGGGTGCCCCCCCCCCCTGCAGCCCTTCGTGGGGCAGACGTGCTG
>NW_028168174.1:0-11889 GCF_964237585.1 Gallinula chloropus | reverse complement strand
GGGTTCCTGGGGGTCCTGGGGAGTTTGGGGGGGGTCCTGGGGAGTCTGGGGGTCCCGGGGGGTTTAGGGGTCCCAGGGGGGGTCTGGGGGTCCCGGGGGGGTTCTGGGGGGGTCTGTGGGTCCCGGGGGGTCTGGGGGTCTGGGGGGGTCCCGGGGGGTTCTGGGGGGGGTCTGTGGGTCCCCAGGGGGTTTGGGGGTGGCTGGGGGGGGGTCCCTCACCTCAGCACGTGGTTGGGGCAGCGCTGCACGTGCAGCAGGCGGGGGGCCAGGCGGGTCGGGCGCGGGGGGGGGCGGGGGGGGGTCCCGGCCCGGGAGCAGCCGCAGACCCCCAGCGACCCCCCCAGGTTCCCCAGCGCTGCGGGGGGGGCGGCGGGTCACGGGGGGGGGCTGGGGGGGGGGCACCGACATCCCCCCACCCCCCCCCCTCCTGCCGTGACCCCCCCGGTACCGTCCGGTGACCCCCCCCCCGGTTCCTCCCACCCCCCCATTGCCCCCCCCCCCCTTGGTGCCCCCCCGGTCCCGAAGCCCCCCGGTAACCCCCCGGTACCCCCCCGGTTCCCCCCGGTACCGGTACCTCTGGTGCCCCCCCAGTCCCGGTTCCCCCCCGGTCCCGGTACCCCCCGGTCCCCCCGGTCCCAGAGCCCCCCAAAGCCCCCCGGTCCCCCCGGTTCCCCCGGTCCCCCCGGTCCCAGAGCCCCCCAAAACCCCCTGGTACCCCCCCGGTCCCCCCGGTCCCGGTAACCCCGGTACCCCCGGTGCCCCCCCGGTGCCCCTGATACCCCCCGGTCCCGAAGCCTCCCGGTGCCCCCGGTGCCCTCCCGGTCCTGAAGACCCCCGAATCCCCCCGGTCCCGGTCGTCCCGGTCCCAGAGCCCCCCAAAGCCCCCCGGTACCCCCCCGGTACCCCCCGGTCCCGGAGCCCCCAGAATCCCCCCCGGTCCCGGTACCCCCGGTACCCCCCCGGTACCCCCCGGTCCCGGAGCCCCCCGGTCCCCCCCCGGTCCCGGTACCCCCGGTAACCCCGGTACCCCCCGGTCCCGGTATCCCCCCCCGTAGCCCCCCCGGTCCCGAAGCCCCCCGGTCCCCCCAGTCCCAGAGCCCCCCGGTTCCCCCCGGTTCCCCCGGTACCGTCCCGGTCCCCCCCGGTGCCCCCGGTGCCGGTACCTGCCCCGGGCAGCAGCAGCAGCAGCAGCAGCAGCAGCAGCGGCCGCCGCCGTCCCGGTCCCATCCTCGGCGGGGACACCGGGACCTGGGGGGGGGATGGGGATGGGGGGGGGATGGGATGGGGGGGGCGGGACCGGGAGCCCCTCCCGCGGCAACGCCCCTCCCCCACCGGGAAACACCCCCCCCCCCCCCAACCCCCCCACACCCACCCCCCCTCCCCGGGCCCGAGCAGGGGCCGCGTCTGTCTGTCTGTCTGTCTGTCCGTCTGTCCGTCTGTCTGTCCGTCCGTCCGTCTGTCCGTCCGTGTGTCCCCCCCCCCGGTATCTGGGACAGACGGGGGGGGATGCTGAGGGACGGACAGACGGACACGGGGGGGGATGGGGGGGGGATGCCCAGGGACGGACAGACGGACGTGGGGGGGATGGGGGGGGATGCTGAGGGACGGACGGACAGACAGACGGGGGGATGCTCAGGGACGGACAGACGGACGGGGGGGGGAATGGGGGGGATGCTGAGGGACGGACAGACGGCCAGATGGGGGATGGGGGGGATGCTGAGGGACGGACGGACAGACGGACGGGGGGGGATGCTGAGGGACGGACAGACGGACAGATGGGGGATGGGGAGGGATGCTGAGGGACGGACAGACGGACTGTGGGGGGAATGGGGGGGGATGCTGAGGGACGGACAGACGGACGGACGAGGGGGGAATGGGGGGGATGCTGAGGGACGGACGGACAGACGGACGGGGATGCTCAGGGACGGGCGGACAGACGGACTGGGGGGGATGCAGAGGGGGATGCTGACGGACGGACGGACAGACGGACGGGGGGGAGATGCTGAGGGACGGACAGACGGACGGGGGGGGGATGGGGAGGGGGATGCTGAGGGGCGGACGGACAGATGGACGGGGGGATGCTCAGGGACAGACAGACGGACGGACTGGGGGGGATGCGGAGGGACGGACAGACGGACGGGGGGGGGGATGGGGGGATGCGGAGGGACGGACAGACGGACAGATGGGGGATGGGGAGGGGGATGCGGAGGGACGGACAGACGGACGGGGGGGGGATGGGGGGGATGCTGAGGGACGGACAGACGGACGGACGGGGGATGGGGCCAGGTAGGGCCGGGACAGACAGACGGGCGGACAGACGGACGAGGGATGGGGAGGGGCCGGGACAGACAGACGGACGGACAAACAGACGGTTGCCGAGGGACAGGGGGACAGAAGGGGGAATGGGGAGGGGCCGGGACAGACAGACAGACAGACAGACGGGGGGGGGGGGAGGGGGATGGGGAGGAGCCGGGACAGACAGACAGACGGACAAACAGACGGTTGCTGAGGGACAGACGGACAGGGGGTGGGGGGGAGGGGGATGCTCAGGGACAGACGGACGGAGGGGGGGATGGGGAGGGACAGACGGACAGACGGACAGACGGACAGACGGACGTCCCGGGGCGCTGCCGGACAGACGGACGCGGTGCCGGGAAGCCGCCGGTGCCGTCACACCCCCTGACCTGACCCTTCCCCCCCCACACCCCACCCCACCCCACCCCCCCGCCCATCCACCTGCCCCCGTGACGTCACGGCCCGGCAGCCCCCCTACGTCACCCGCCCCGCCCCCCCCCATATACAGGTGCGCGAGGCCGCCCGGCCCCGAGTGCGCCGGGTGCTGCCGTGGGGACCTATAGGGGCCATAGGGGACCTATAGGAGCTATAGGGGCTATAGGAGACCTATAGGAGCTATAGGGGACCTATAGGGGCTACCGGAGCCCGCAGGGACCGCTAGGGACCTATAGGGGCTATAGGGACTGAGAGGGGCTATAGGGACCTATAGGGGCTATAGGGACCTATAGGGGCTATAGGAGTCCTATAGGGGCTACCAGAGCCCATAGGGGCTTCTAGGGCTGTATAGAAGCTATAGGGACTTAGAGGGGCTATAGGAGCCCATAGGGACCTATAGGAACCTATAGGAGCCCATAGGGGCTATAGGAGCTCATAGGGACCTATAGGAGCCCGTAGGGGCTATAGGAGCTCATAGGGACCTACAGGCCTTGTCAGGCGTGAGGGGACTCTATAGGGTGTTGGTGTGGAGCACCTATAGGTTGTCCATAGGCTGTCTATAGGGTGTGTATAGGGTGTTTATAGGGCTCCAGAGGGTGCCTATAGGGCTCTGTAGGGTGCCTGTAGGGTGCCTATAGGACTCCATAGGGTGTCTGAGGGTGTGTATAGGGCTCCATAGGGTGCCTGTAGGGCTCTGTAGGGTGTCTATAGGACTCCATAGGGTGTCTGAGGGTGTCTATAGGGCTCTGTAGGGTGTCTATAGGGCTCTGTAGGGTGCTTATAGGGTGCCTATAGGGCTCTGTAGGGTGCCTATAGGGCTCCATAGGGTGTCTATAGGACTCCATAGGGTATCTATAGGGTACATATAGGGCCTCCGTAGGATATCTATAGGGTCTCCATAGGGTCTCTATAGGGTATCCATAGGGTATCTATAGGGTCTCTATAGGGTATCCATAGGGTATCTATAGGGTATCCATAGGGTATCCATAGGGTATCCATAGGGTATCTATAGGGTCTTGCCCGGGCTGTCTCTAGGGTCTGGTCCAGGCCCCCATAGGACACCCATAGGGCACCCATAGGGCACCCATAGGGTCCCCATAGGGTCCCCGTAGTCCACCCCCGTAGCTCAGGGAGCCGTGCCCGGCGGGCGGGCGGCGCGATGGCGCACGGGGGGCTGCAGGCGCTGGGGCTGGCGCTGGCGGTGCTGGGCTGGGGGGCGCTGGTGGTGGCCACGGTGCTGCCCCAGTGGCAGGTGTCCACCTTCGCCGGCGACACCATCATCACCGCCGTGGTGACCTCGCAGGGGCTGTGGATGAGCTGCGCCAGCCAGAGCACCGGCCAGCTCCAGTGCAAGAGCTACGACTCCATCCTGGCCCTGCCCGGTGAGGGGGGGGTGGGGGGGGTATTGGGGGACATGGGGGTATTGGGGGATATGGGGGGATATGGGGGGACTGAGGATATGGGGGGTGTGGGGGACATGGGGGTATTGGGGGTCATGGGGACATGGGGGTATTGGGGGACATGGGGGTATTGGGGGGCATGGGGGTATTGGGGGGCATGGGGGTCTTGGGGGATATGGGGGTATTGGGGGGAATGGGGACGTGGGGGGTCATGGGGACAGGGGGGTATTGGGGGTCATGGGGACATGGGGGTATTGGGGGGCATGGGGGTATTGGGGGGACTGGGGACATGGGGGGACTGGAGACAGGGGGGTTGTGGGGGTCATGGGGGGACATGGGGGTTGTGGGGGTACTGGGGGACATGGGGGTATTGGGGGGACCAGGGACATGGGGGTTGTGGGGGACATGGGGGCATTGGGGGTTATGGGGGGACATGGGGGGACTGGGGACAGGGGACAGGGGGGTTGTGGGGGTCATGGGGGGCTGGGGGTATTGGGGGACATGGGGGGATATGGGGGGACTGGGGACAGGGGGGTTGTGGGGGTCATGGGGACATGGGGGTATTGGGGGACATGGGGGGATATGGGGGGACTGGGGACAGGGGGGTTGTGGGGGTCATGGGGACATGGGGGTATTGGGGGACATGGGGGTATTGGGGGGAATGGGGATGTGGGGGGTGTGGGGGTATTGGGGGATATGGGGGGATATGGGGGGAATGGGGACGTGGGGGTTGTGGGGGACATGGGGGTATTGGGGGACATGGGGATTGTGGGGGGCGCTGGGGACATGGGGGTCATGGGGGTTGTGGGGGACATGGGGGTATTGGGGGCATTGGGAGACATGGGGGGACATGGGGGGACTGGGGACAGGGGGGTTGTGGGGGTCATGGGGGGACATGGGGGTTGTGGGGGTATTGGGGGATACGGGAGGACATGGGGGGACTGGGGACATGGGGGACATGGGGGTTTGGGGGGACATGGGGGACATGGGGGCACTGGGGACATGGGGGTTGTGGGGGCATTGGGGGGACCGGGGACATGGGGGTTGTGGGGGTCATGGGGGTATTGGGGGGATATGGGGGTATTGGGGGGACTGGGGACATGGGGGTTGTGGGGGTATTGGGGGGACATGGGGGCACATGGGGGGACTGGGGATAGGGGGGTTGTGGGGGTCATGGGGTATTGGAGGACATGGGGGGACCGGGGACATGGGGGTTGTGGGGGCATTGGGGGAACTGGGGGGACTGGGGACGCGGGGGTTGTGGGGGTCATGGGGGTTGTGGGGGTCGTTGGGGTTGTGGGGGACATGGGGGTATTGGGGGCACATGGGGGGACTGGGGACATGGGGGTTGTGGGGCTATTGGGGGGACATGGGGGGACTGGGGACGTGGGGGGATATGGGGGGACTGGGGACATGGGGGTCATGGGGGTCATGGGGGGCTGGGGGGGGGTGTGGGGGTCATAGGGGCATTGGGGGTCACGGGGGTCACAGGGGCCATGGGGGTCACGGGGGGGCTGGGGGGCCATTGGGGGCCATGGGGGGGGGGTCACAGAGGTGTTGGGGGTCATGGGGTTCGGGGGGGGGGGGGGCCCACACACAGGGGGGGTCACAGGGGCCATGGGGGGGGGTCTTGGGGTGACATGGAGGTTGGGGGGGGGGGTCATGGGGTGATGTGACCCTTGGGGGTGGGGGATGGGGGGGTGTGTGTGTGTGTTGGGGGGGGGTGGTCTGCAATCTATGGGGTGCCCCCTCCTCCCCCCCCCCTCAAAGTGCCCATCCCCCCACCCCCACCCCCTTCCTGATTTCGGTTTCACTGAAACTCCCGTCACGCGCCCGCGACGCCGCGGGTGGGGTGGGGGGGTGGGGTGAGGTGAAAGGGGGGGGGGGGGGTGCCCTGAGTCACAGCGGGAGCGGCCGTTGGGTGTGACCCCCCCCCACACCCCCCCCATAAGGACAAAGTCCCTTCCCCCACCCTTCCCCCCCCCACCCTTTCCCTACCCCCCCCTCCTCCCACCACCACCCCGCGCGCGGCCGCTGAGCCCAACACCCCCATCACCCCATTTTGGGGTCTCTATGAGCATCCCCCCCCCCCAAATCACCTCATAACCCCCCCAAACAACCCCCCCACCCCCCACCATGAGTGTGTTTTAGGGGGGTCCCCACCCATTTACACCCCCAGCGCTGGGCGCGCCGCGCCGCGCCCCGCGAAGGGCCGAAGTCCCCAATGGCGTCACGGCGGCGTTGGCGGGCGCGGGGCGGGGTGGCGATGAGTGTGTTCGACACCCCCCCCCCTAATTTCTCCTTCTCCCCCCCTAAAATCACCTCCCACCCCCCCCAAAAAATCCAGGCCCCATCCAAGCCACGCGGGCGCTAATGGTGGTGGCGGCGGTCCTGGGCCCGGTCGCCTTGGCCGTGGCGGTAACGGGGATGAAATGCACCCGCTGCGGCGATGACGACCCGCGGCGCAAAGCCATCATGGCGTCCGTTGGCGGGGGGATCTTCTTGTTGGCGGGTGAGACGCACAGAAACACCCCCCCCCCCACCTCCCAAACACCCCCCACCCCCCTATAAACCCACCACCCCCCCCTTTGACCCCCCAAATCCTAACGGCTCCCCCGTGGCGCGGCGCAGGCCTGGCGGCGCTCGTCGCCTGCTCGTGGTACGGCCATCGCATCGTCACCAACTTCTACGACGCCACCGTCCCCGTCAACCTCAAGTGAGTTCATTTTGGGGGGGAATTGCTGCTTGTGGTTAATTTTTAGGTGGTTTTAGGGTGTTTTTGGGGGGGAATCGGCCTTTAATTGGTGTGTTTGCCCTCTCTGTAGGTACGAGTTCGGCACCGCCATCTTTATCGGCTGGGCTGGTTCGGCGCTGGTCTTGCTGGGGGGCTCCATGCTGGCTTGTTCCTGCCCCCCCAAACAGGGCAAGGGGCGTGCTCGGGCCTACCCACGCCATAAACCCGCCTCCCAGAACCCCCCCAGCACTAAGGAATACGTCTGAGGAGACCCCCCACCCAATCCCCCCGCCATGACACCCCCCACCCTCCACCTTCGCCGGCGCACCCACCCAGCGCTCCGGAGCCTCACCCCACACCCCCCACCCCCCAAAATAAACTCTGGGGGGTGTGTGTGTTCCCCACACCCCCCTCTCCACACCCCCCACCCCCAAAATAAACCCTGGGGGAGGGGGAGGGTGCAGCCCCCCCCCCCCCCCTTCTTCTCAGCAGCCCCAATTGCTGTGGGGTCCCCCAGGTGGCTTCACGCCCCCGGCTTCCGGGTGCTTTTGTATAAAATAAAACCTTTTTGTGTGTTTTAACTCATTTTTCTGCCCAAATTTATTCATGTTCGTTAAAAAGAGGGTGGGGGGAGGGCTGAGAAACCCCCCCCCCCATTACTTAGGCCAAAGATGGCGGCGCCCATTGCCGTACAGTGTCGTCATCAGCCAGCGCGTCGCCGGGGGAGGAAACCAAGATGGCGCCGCCCTGTTCCGTACGGCAGCGACATGCTGGAGGCGCTGGCGGCCGGCGGAGCGGGGGGGCTGCTCCTCGTGCGGGGTGCGGGGGGGTCTGAGGGGGTTTGGGGGGGTCTGGGGGGTCTCCCCGGTCTTGGGGAGGGGGCTGAGCCTGTGTTGGTGCCGCCCCCCCCGCAGATAGAGCCGCCTGCGAGGGCCGCGGCCTCCTCCGGGCCTTGGCCAGCGCCGCCGCGCAGAGGTGGGGGGGGGTCTGGGGGGGGTTTGGGGGGGTTTGGGGGGGTCTGGAGGGTCTCCCCGGTCTTGGGGAGGGGGCTGAGCCTCTGTTGGTGCCGCCCCCCCGCAGATCGAGCCGCCTGTGAGGGCCGCGGCCTCCTCCGGGCCTTGGCCAGCGCTGCCGCGCAGAGGTGGGGGGGGGGTCTGGGGGGGCCTGGGGGGGTTTGGGGGGGTTTGGGGGGGTCTGGGGGGGTCTCCCCGGACTTGGGGAGGGGCTGAGCGTGTGTTTGTGCCGCCCCCCCGCAGATCGAGCCGCCTGTGAGGGCCGCGGCCTCCTCCGGGCCTTGGCCAGCGCCGCCGCGCAGAGGTGGGGGGGGGGGTTGGGGGGGGTTTGGGGGGGGTTTGGGGGGGTCTGGGGGGTCTCCCCGGACTTGGGGAGGGGCTGAGCGTGTGTTTGTGCCGCCCCCCCGCAGATAGAGCCGCCTGGGAGGGCCACGGCCTCCTCCGGGCCTT
This sequence comes from Gallinula chloropus, assembly GCF_964237585.1. Classification (NCBI taxonomy): domain Eukaryota; kingdom Metazoa; phylum Chordata; class Aves; order Gruiformes; family Rallidae; genus Gallinula; species Gallinula chloropus. Next base: position 3,562 of record NW_028168174.1, on the reverse strand, counting down.
CGCCAGCGCCGCCGCGCAGAGGTGGGGAGGGGGGTTTGGGGGGGGTTGGGGGGGTTTGGGGGGGTTTGGGGGGGTCTGGGGGGTCTCCCCGGTCTTGGGGAGGGGGCTGAGCGTGTGTTGGTGCCGCCCCCCCGCAGATAGAGCCGCCTGGGAGGGCCGCGGCCTCCTCCGGGCCTTGGCCAGCGCCGCCGCGCATAGGTGGGGGGGGGTCTGGGGGGGTTTTGGGGGGGTCTGGGGGGGTTTTGGGGGGGTTTTAGGGGGTCTTAACGCCCCCCTCCTCATTTCTCAGGGCTGAGCGAGTCGTCGTCGTCCTCTTTGAAGTGCCCCGGGAGAGGTTTGAGGCCGGGCTGGCCCTGCGGTGAAGGAGCGGTGAGGGTGACCCCCCCCCTGGACACCCCCCCCAAGACCCCCTGGACACCCCCCAGACCCCTGGACACCCCCTCAAGAACCCCATGGGCCCCCCAGCCGCCAGGATCCCCCCAGACCCCTGGACACCCCCCAAGACCCCATGGACCCCCCCAGCCCCCAAGACCCCCCATGGACCCCCCAGCCCCCTGGACACCCCCCCAAGACCCCCATAGACCCCCAGACCCCTGGACACCCCCCCAAGACCCCCATGGACCCCCCCAATACCCCCATGGACCCCTCAACCACCAGGATCCCCCCCCAAGACCCCCATGGGCCCCCCCAGCCCCCTGGACACCCCCCCAAGACCCCCATGGACCCCCCAGCCCCCTGGACACCCCCCAAGACCCCCATGGACCCACCAGACCCCTGGACACCCCCCAAGACCCCCATGGACCCCCCCAGCCCCCAAGACCCCCATGGAGACCCCAGACCCCTGGACCCCCCCCAAGACCCCCATGGACCCCCCCAGAGCCCCATAGACCCCCCCCAGACCCCCCATGGACCCCCCAGACCCCTGGACCCCCCCCAGACCCCCATGGACCCCTCAGCCCCCTGGACACCCCCCCAAGACCCCCATAGACCCCCCCAGACCCCTGGACACCCCCCCAAGACCCCCATGGACCCCCCCAGCCCCCTGGACACCCCCCAAGACCCCCATGGACCCACCAGACCCCTGGACCCCCCCCAAGACCCCCATGGATCCCCCCAGCCCCAAGACCCCCATGGACCCCCCAGCCCCCTGGACACCCCCCCAAGACCCCCATGGGCCCCCCCAGCCGCCAGATCCCCCCAGACCCCTGGACACCCCCCAAGACCCCCATGGACCCCCCCAGCCCCCAAGACCCCCCATGGACTCTCCAGACCCCTGGACCCCTCCCCAAGAGCCCCATAGACCCCCCAATACCCCATGGACCCCCAGACCCCTGGACCCCCCCAAGACCCCCATAGACCCCTCCCAGACCCCTGGACACCCCCCCAAGAACCCCATGGACCCCCCCAGCCCCCAAGACCCCCATGGCCCCCCCAGACCCCTGGACACCCCCCCAAGACCCCCATGGGCCCCCCAGACCCTGGACCCCCCCCCAAGACCCCATGGGCCCCCCCAGACCCCCCATGGACCCCCCCCAGACCCCTGGACCCCCCCCCCAAGACCCCCATGGACCCCCCCAGCCCCCAAGACCCCCATGGCCCCCCCAGACCCCTGGACACCCCCCAAGACCCCCATGGGCCCCCCAGACCCCTGGATCCCCCCCAAGACCCCCATGGACCCCCCCAGACCCCTGGACACCTCCCCAAGACCCCCATGGGCCCCCCAGACCCCTGGACACCCCCCAAGACCCCCATGGACCCCCCAGCCCCCAGAATCCCCCCCCAGCCCCTCAAAAAGCCCCCCAGCCCCCTATAGCACCCCCCCCATCCCCCCATGGCCCCCCCCAGCCCCCAGGATCCCCCCCTCAGCACCCCCAATCCCCCCCCAACCCCTCATAGCCCACCCCAACCCCCCCCCCCGGCTCCACAGCCCCCCCATGTCACCCCCTCTTACCACCCCCCCATGACCACACAGACCCCCCCCTGACCCCACCCCCCCTCCATTGACCCCCCTTTCCCCTCCCACCCCCCCAAAAACCCCCCCATTCCCCCCCCCACCCCTTCCCCAGGCTCCAGTTCCGTGATGGCTTCACCGACCCCCTGGGCTGGACCCAGCCAGCCCCCGACCTTCGAGCTGAGGATTTTGGGGGGCTGCTGACAGGGGGGGGGCTGCACCCCTTGGGGGGGCCCTTAACCTTGGTGCTGGACTCACTCAGCTGGCTGCTGCTCCGTTTGCCCCCTCCCCAAATCTGCCAGGCCCTGGGGGCTCTGCTGGGGCAGGGGGGGGCCCCCCAACTCTGGTGAGGATTTTGGGGGGGGGGGTGTTGGGTGAGGGTCTTCTAGGGGTGGGGTACAGGGGAAAGGAGGGTGTTGGGGTGCTTGGGGGGGGGGGGAAAGGGGTGTAGCCCCCCTTCTCACCCCCCCAAACCCCCCTCCAGGCTGCCCCCCCCCCCCGGGTTGTGGCGCTGCTGCATGAGGACCTGCACCCCCAGGGCTGCTGCGGGCGTTGGGGGCTCTGGCCAGCACCCAGCTCATCGTTTTGGGGGGGGATCCCCCCAATCCAGGCACCCCCCGAGTCGTCAGCGTGCTCAGCCAGCCCTGCAAAGGGGGGGTCAGGCAGAAGGTGGGTGCAGGGGGTTTTGGGGAGGGGAGGGGGGGGGGGGTATGACCTCCCCTACACCCCCCCAACCCTCCTCTGTTCCCTCCCCCTCCCCAGGATGAGAGTTTCACCCTCCTACCCGATGGCTCCCTGCGCTCCCTGGGGGTGCCCCCCACCCTGGATGGGGTTGGGGGGACCCCCCCATCCTGTGGGATCCCGTGGGACCCCCCCCAACCCCTCACCTTCCGCCTGAAGCTGTCAGCAGCCGAACGGGCTGCGCGGGCAGCTGTGCCCCCCCCCTACCAGCTCAGCCCCCCCAGGTGAGTGTAAAGTGGGTAGGGGGGTTGTCACAACCTCCCAGTCAGCACCAGTCTCCCCAGTAACACCCCATCCATCCCCTCCAGGAGATCCACCCTCCTCCACACACCCGGGACCATCGTCTCTGCCCCGGACCCCCCCGAGGATGAGGATCCTGAAGACCCCGACGATGACCTGGACTTTTGACCCCCCTCCCCATGGACTTTTGACCCCTCCCCCCACCCCTGCGACCCCCTCCCCAACCCCCCTGGACTTATTGTAGGACCTACACAAACACAGCCTGGGGGGGTGGGGTGGGGTGGGGGGTTTATCATGGGACCCCCCATGCATTTCAGCACTCTAATAAAGCCATCGCACCCCCCCCAGCCCCGGGTGGTCTTCTGGGGGGGGTACAGCCCGGGGGGGGGATTGAGGGAGGGGGGGCGGGCGAGGGGAGGGGCGCAGCCTCCTGTGTTCCCTGGGGGTGGGTGGATGGGGGGGGGGGAACGTAGGACCCGGGGGAGCCGCCGCGCTGCTGAGGCCACGCCCCTTGTGGCCAAGACACGCCCACTCAGCGCCAAGCCACGCCCCATCAGCGCGCAGCACCACAGCCCTAAGCCACGCCCCCAGCCCTAAGCCACGCCCAAATCAGCGCGCAGCTCCCCACCC
>NW_028168175.1:0-64953 GCF_964237585.1 Gallinula chloropus | reverse complement strand
CAGGTGGCTTTTTGGGCAGAGCAACTGGCAGATTTGGTGGCCCTTCTTTTGAGGCTTCAGCTCCAGAGTGTTTCTGATAGACAAAAGGACACCAAGCTGGAGAGCAAGCAGGGGTCTGCTTGCTGGGGGGCAGCACAGAGACCCTCGCTCGTGTGTAGAACTGGGGGTGGGTTTGCACACACACATCCAACAGTAGAACTCAAAGCACACGTTGGGGAACGGGCACTCATTGGGGAACAGACACTCATTAGGGAACGGGCACTCATTAGGGAACGGGCACTCATTAGGGAATGGGCACTCATTAGGGAACAGACACTCATTAGGGAATGGGCACTCATTAGGGAACAGACACTCATTAGGGAACAGGCACTCATTAGGGAACAGACACTCATTAGGGAACGGGCACTCATTAGGGAACAGACACTCATTAGGGAATGGGCACTCATTAGGGAACGGGCACTCATTAGGGAATGGGCACTCATTAGGGAACAGACACTCATTAGGGAATGGGCACTCATTAGGGAACAGACACTCATTAGGGAATGGGCACTCATTAGGGAACAGACACTCATTAGGAACAGGCACTCATTAGGGAACGGGCACTCATTAGGGAACGGGCACTCATTGGGGAACAGGCACTCATTGGGGAACAGACACTCATTAGGGAATGGGCACTCATTAGGAACAGGCACTCATTAGGGAACAGGCACTCATTAGGGAACGGGCACTCATTGGGGAACAGGCACTCATTAGGAACAGGCACTCATTAGGGAACGGGCACTCATTAGGGAACGGGCACTCATTGGGGAACAGGCACTCATTAGGAACAGGCACTCATTAGGGAACAGGCACTCATTAGGGAACGGGCACTCACTCATTAGGGAACGGGCACTCATTAGGGAACAGACACTCACTCATTGGGGAACAGACACTCACTCATTAGGGAATGGGAACACTTTGGGACCGGACACCCCTCCGGAATGGAGCTGTGCTGGTTTGGCCATGGCTGGAGGCCAAATGCCCACCAGAGCCACCTGCCCACGTGTCTCTAACCCGCTGGCTGGAGGTGAAGGAGAGCTCAGAGGTGGCTGTTGTTTGTCTTTATCCCACCCCAACACATCAATTCCTCGCTGGGAGGCTGGGGAGTCCCTGGCACAGGGTGCCCAGAGAAGCTGGAGCAGCCCCTGGGTCCTTGGCAGTGCTCAAGGGCGGGTTGGATGGGGCTTGGGGCTCGCTGGGTTAGTGGGGGGTGTCCCTGTCGTGGGAAAGACTCCCCCAAATCGCTTTAGCAATTAACAGGGGGATGTAACGAGGACTGGCCAGGGCACATGGCCATTTCATGGCAACAGACTCCTGTGGTACCAGTATCCCCAGTAACTGGCCCATCCAGTGTGCCCAGTAACCAGCCCACCAGTATCCCCAGTAACTGGCCCACCAGTGTCCCCAGTAACCAACCCACCAGTATCCCCAGTAACCGGCCCACCAGTGTGCCCAGTAACCAACCCACCAGTATCCCCAGTAACCAGCCCACCAGTATCCCCAGTAACTGGCCCACCAGTATCCCCAGTAACTGGCCCACCAATGCTTGCTGGTTTGGATGATTGAGAAGGACTTTCTGGTGAACTGCAGTTGATGAATATCCCCCAGACTGGGAAAAGATCCACTTTTCCCTCTGCAAGAGTGTCCGTGGTGGAGATACTGGGAAGCCTGTCAGTAAATGCTGCCTGCAGTCCTGGAATCACAGGGGTTGGAAGGGACCTCCAGAGATCATCAGGTCCAGCCCCCCTGCCAGAGCAGCTCCCCAGGACAGGTTGGTGTCCAGATGGGGCTGGAATCTCTCCAGAGAAGGAGACTCCACACCCCCTGGGCAGCCTGTCCCAGGGCTCCCTCACCCTCACTGGGGAAAAGTTCTTCCCCATGTTGGTGGGGAACTCCCTGTGCTCCAACTTGAGCCCATCACCCCTTGTCCTGTCCCCACAGACACTGCAAAGGGGCTGGTTGATTCCCCCTGCATCCCATCCTTAAGACATTTATAACCATTAATAAGGTCCCCCCTTAGTCTTCTCTCCATACTGAACAGCCCCAGCTCACTCAGCCTTTCCTCACAGGGGAGATGCTCCAGGCCCTTCATCATCTCTGTAGCCTCCTCTGGACTCTCTCTTGAGAAGCACCCAGCCATCCTGGACCCCTTTGCCCCTCGGGACTGCCTCCCAAGGGACCCTCCCTACCAGTCCAGGCTGACCTTCCTGCAAGCTGTGCCCAGGCTTTCCCCACAGCCCTTCGATTCCTGTGGGCAGTGGGGTTTGGTTCCTGTCTCCCTGTTTGCTCTTTCAGTCCCATGTCTTAGTAAATCTGGGTTCCTGGCTTCCCCCTTTCCTCTTGCTTTCCCAGCTGACCCCCCAGCCCAGGGACAAGCCCCAGAGTGATGCTGCCCATCAGCCCTGCTTGCCCTCTGCTGCCCTGGAGACTCTCAGGTCCCCCCAGCCCCCAGTTCCCCTGAAGTAGAGACCCCAGTGAAGACAGGAGATCATGGAAGAAGGGAATCACTGAGTTGGAAAAGGCCCTTTGGGATCATGGCATGGAGTGGGGTGAGGAAACAGTTCCTGAGGTAAAAGTCAGCAGTAATTCAGTGCCTGGGGAGGTGAAACCACGGCCAAGACATCAGCAACACAGAGTCAAGCAAAGCTGGGCCACAGGTGGCAGGGAAGGGGCAGAGGTCAGTGTTTCCCAGGAACCAGCCCCCCAGTGTCCCCAGTAACCAGCCCACAAGTGTTTCCCAGTAACCAGCCCACCAGTGTTCCCAGTAACCGGCCCACCAGTATCCCCAGTAACCAGCCCACGAGTGTCCCCAGTAACTGGCCCACCAGTGTTTCCCAGTAACCAGCCCACCAGTATCCCCAGTTAATCTACCAGTGTCCCCAGTAACCAGCCCACCAATGTTTCCCAGTAACCAGCTCCCCAGTGTCCCCAGTACTCAGCCCACCAATGTCCCAATGAACCATCCCCACAGTGTCACCAGTAACCAGCCCACCAGTGTCCCCAGGAACCAGTCCCCCAGTGTCCCATGGAACCAGCCCACCAGTGTCCCCAGGAACCAGTCCCCCAGTGTCCCATGGAACCAGCCCACCAGTGTTTCCCAATACCCACCCCACCAATGTCCCCAGGAACCAGCCCACCAGTGTCCCATGGAACCAGCCCCCCAGTGTCCCCAGTACTCAGCCCATCAGTGTCCCCAGTGACCAGCCCACCAGTATCCCAGTTAACCTGCCCACCAGTATCCCCAGTAACCAGCCCACCAGTGTCCCCAGTAACCAGCCCATCAGTGTCCCCAGTAACCAGCCCACCAGTGTCCCATGGAACCAGCCCACCAGTGTCCCCAGGAACCAGCCCACCAGTGTCCCATGGAACCAGCCCACCAATGTCCCCAGTAACCAGCACACCAGTGTCTCCAGTACCCAGCCCACCAATGTCCCCAGGAACCAGCCCCCCAGTGTCCCCAGTACTCAGCCCACCAGTGTGCGCAGTAACCAGCCCACCAGTGTCCCCAGTAACCAGCCCATCAGTGTCCCCAGTACTCAGCCCACCAGTGTCCCATGGAACCAGCCCACCATTGTCCCCAGTACCCAGCTCATCAGTGTTCCCAGTAACCAGCCCACCAGTGTCCCCAGTAACCAGCCCATCAGTGTCCCCAGTAACCAGCCCACCGGTGTCCCACATCTGGAGCCCAAGCCCTGCCTCCCTGGCCCCTGATGGGGCTGCCCAGAGGCGGGCGTGGGGCTGGGGGTGCAGGAAGGCCCATGTGTCCAGCCAGAGGCTCTGAAGCCCCCTGTGAGCCCAGGGAGGCTGAGTCCGTGGGGCAGGGAACCACCATCCCTCCAGAGTGGGGCAGAGGAGCCAGGGCTCCAGGCTCCCCAGTAACCGGCCCACCAGTGTCCCCAGGAACCAGCTCAACAGTGTCCCCAGTAACCGGCCCACCAGTGTCACCAGTAACCAGCCCACCAGTGTGCCCAGTAACCAGCCCACCAGTGTGCCCAGTAACTGGCCCACCAATGTGCCCAATAACCAGCCCACCAGTGTCCCCAGTAACTGGCCCACCAGTGTTTCCCAATAACCAGCCCACTAGTATCCTCAGTTAATCCACCAGTGTCCCCAGTATTCAGCCCACCAGTGTTTCCCAGTAACCAGCTCCCCAGTGTCCCCAGTACTCAGCCCACCAATGTCCCAATGAACCAGCCCCACAGTGTCCTCAGGAATCAGCCCCCCAGTGTCACCAGTAACCGGCCCACCAGTGTGCCCAGTAACTGGCGCACCAGTGTCCCCAGTAACCGGCCCACCAGTGTCACCAGTAACCAGCCCACCAGTGTCCCCAGTAACTGGCCCACCAGTGTTTCCCAGTAACGAGTCCACTAGTATCCCCAGTTAATCCACCAGTGTCCCCAGTAACCGGCCCACCAATGTCCCAATGAACCAGCCCATCAGTGTCCTCAGGAACCAGCCCACCAGTGTCCCATGGAACCAGCCCACCAGTGTCCCCAGTAACCAGCCCATCAGTGTCCCCAGTAACCAGCCCACCGGTGTCCCACATCTGGAGCCCAAGCCCTGCCTCCCTGGCCCCTGATGGGGCTGCCCAGAGGCGGGCGTGGGGCTGGGGGTGCAGGAAGGCCCATGTGTCCAGCCAGAGGCTCTGAAACTCCCTGTGAGCCCAGGGAGGCTGAGTCCGTGGGGCAGGGAACCACCATCCCTCCAGAGTGGGGCAGAGGAGCCAGGGCTCCAGGCTCCGGCAGCGCAGCGGACACACGGACACGGACAGACACACAGACACACAGAGCCTGGCTTTGCTGAAGGGGTTTATTGATCCGTAGAGGGAACTGGCCCAGGGCTGCCAGGGGGGCTCATCCGGGCACGATCATCATCTCCTCACGCCTCTGGACGGGGAGGCCAGGCCAGGGGTGTCTCCACCAGTTCCAGTGCTGAAAGACAGAGCCCAAGGTGTGACCCCCAGCGCTGGCTGGGACATGCCAGGGGCCTCTCCCCCACCTCCCACCTCTCTCTGCAGAGCCCTGGGAAGGAGCCCAGCCGTGGAGCCCGCAGCGTGCCTGGCACAGGCCTTGGCTCTCCTGAGAGCCACAGGGTGCCCAGAGCCCAGTGGGACACCACCCCGGGATGCTCCGAAAGCTCCCGCAGCCCAGCCCAGCCCTCGTGGGGATTCTGGGGGTCTGGAGGGCACCAGATCCCCTGCCCGGCCTGCACGGTGACCCTCTGGGTCTGGCCAGACCCACTGCGGGCAGGGAGAGGTGGGGGGCAGCTCTGCCCGGCTCAGCCTGCAGCACGGCCGGTGCCCTCTCTTCCCCTCTCTCATTCCCTCATTCTCCGCACCCCAAAGGGAGAAGGGGTCCCCCCACAGGGCTCCAGGGTGCCTGGTGGGGCTGGAGGTGCCCTGATGCTGCTCACCTAGGCGTCAGCAGACACAACCAGGCGCTTCTGGCGCACGAGCTCCGCCGCCCTTTCAGCCATCTGGCTCTGGGGAGAAAGGGAGGAGGGTGAAGGGCAACGCTGGGGTGCACTGGGATGTACTGGGAGGGAGGGGAAAGCGATGGGGGTCCTTGGGGAAGGGCCCTCTGGGGAAAAAATGGGGTTTATGGGTTTGCCAGGGGGTGCACAGAAAGCAGAGGGGCTCCTGGAGAAGGGGCCCAGCCAGGGACGTGTCTGTGTCCCGGGGCATCCGGGGGAGGGGACCGGGTTGCAGCGGGACAGATGGGAATGCCGTGGGGCCCTGGGGAAGGGGGTCTCCCTGGGGAAACACTGGGGTGCAGGGGTGTTCTCTGGGGTGGGCTGGGGTGTTGTGGCCATGGAGGGGAGGGGCTGGGGGTAGCCCGACTCGTGGTACTCACCCCAGGTCTCCCAAAGAGTCCAAATTTGTACCCCCACTGTAGAGAGACCACAAGACCCCGTTGGTCAGCGGGTTTCACCCCGTCCCAGCAGGGGAGGGGAGGAGCAAATCGCCCTCCTGTTCCCCAGGCAGGGTGCCCACCCAGTCCCCCCCCATTACTCACATTCACGCTTCCGCTTCCTTCCAGGGTTGCCTGGGGAAGAAGAGGGAAGGAGGAGGCTGAATCGGACCTTGGTGGGGCTGGGGGTGGGCACAGGTGTCCCCACTCCCATCCTTCCCCCCCAGCCCCAAGACAGCTGGTCTGAGGGGTAAAATCCCTTCTGCTCCCCCCAGCCCCATTCCCCCAAGTTCCACCTGAGACACTTGCTGACGCCAGGCCCAGGGCTGGGGATGGAGACAAGGACACGCGGGGAATGCCGGGGCCTCCGGAGACAGCGGGGGTGGTGGGGGAGGCAGAAAGGGAGAGGGGAAGGGGCTCCAAGGGGAGAAGCCAGAGGGGCCCTTGAAGCAGTTTGCGGTGGAGCCTCCCCAGGAGGGGCCTGTTCCACCTCTGCCAGAGGAACTGGGGCTCTGGGCACAAGGGGGTGGATGGGGTGGGAGGGGAGGGAGCTGTGCTGGCCGGGGCCGGAGGCGCAGGGGAGCCTGGAGGAGCCCCTGGCTCAGGGAAGGGAGAGGCCGAGTCGAGGGGATGCTGCTCTGCACTGCAGCCTCGTGCTGCAGGAGAGATGATGTCCCAGAGCTGGGACCCCCCCCCAGCCTTTATCCTCTCCTAGAGCCAAGACCCCCCCCAGCCTTTATCCTCCCCAGAGCCAGGACACTCCCCCCCAGCCTTTATCCACTCCTGCAGATGGGACCCCCCCAGCCTTTATCCTCTCCTAGAGCCGGGACCCCCCCCAGCCTTTATCCTCTCCCAGAGCCGGGACCCCCCCCAACCTTTATCCTCTCCCAGAGCCAAGACCCCCCCGAGTCTTTATCCTCTCTCAGTGCTGGGACCCCCCCAGCCTTTATCCTCTACTACAGCCGGGACCCCCCCCCAGCCTTTATCCTCTCCCAGAGACAGGACCCCCCCCAGCCTTTATCCTCTCCCAGAGACAGGACCCCCCCAGCCTTTATCCTCTCCCAGAACCAGGACCCCCCCAGCCTTTATCCTCTCCCAGAGCTGGGACCCCCCCAGCCTTTATCCTCTCCTGGATCCAGGAGCCCCCCCAGCCTTTATCCTCTCCTAGAGACAGGACGCCCCCCCAGCCTTTATCCTCTCCCAGAGCTGGGACACTCCCAGCCTTTATCCTCTCCCAGAGCCGGATCCCCCCAGCCTTTATTCTCTCCCACAGCCAGGCTCCCCCCAGCCTTTATCCTCTCCCAGAGCTGGGACCCTCCCAGCCTTTATCCTTTCCAAGAGCCAGGACACCCCCAGCCTTTATCCTCTCCCAGAGACAGGACCCCCCCAGCCTTTATCCCCCCCGCAGCATCGGGGCCTCACCTGCGCCTCTTCCGGGGCGCACAGCAGGATGCTGAAGAGCAGGGCGACGCTGAGCACTGCCACCTTCATCTTCCTCTGCGCTGTGCTGAGTGCTGGGTGAAGCTGGGGAAGGTGAGGGGCAGATTTATCCCTCCCAGGACTCCCTCTTGCCCCTCCCATGCCCGAGAGCCCCCAGGCCAAAGGCAGGCTTGGCAAAGAGACCAACCCTGGCCACCAGCCCAGCCCAGCATCAGTCCCACCTCCTCTGATAAGCTGTGTTTGCCCAGGGCCCACGGGACAAGGAGCCCGTTCAGCAAGATCAGGCTTCATGAGAGTGCCCCATCCCATCCTGGGGTGTCTGCAGGAGGCTCAAAGCAGCCTGGGCACCCTGGGAGCAGCCCAGGGTCCAGAGGAGCCCATGAGGATGATCAGGGGCTGAAGCACCTCTCCTGAGAAGACAGCCTGAGAGAGTGGGGGTTGTTCAGCCTGGAGAAGAGAAGGCTTGGGCAGGGAGGGAACCCCAGAGCAGCCTTCCAGGACGTGAAGGGCACCTGCAGGAGAGCTGAAGGACTGTTTGTGAGGCCGGGACACGTCTCGATGGAGGGGCAATGGGTTTGAAGTAGGGCAGGGCAGGTAGAGATTAGACATCAGGAAGAAGTTCTTCCCTCTGAGGGTGGGGAGACGCTGGCACAGGTTGCCCAGAGAGGTGGGGGAGGCCCCATTCCAGGAGACATTGGAGGTCAGGCTTGATGAAGCCCTGAGTTGACGGTGTCCCTGCTCCCTGCAGGGGTGTTGGACCAGAAGATCTATCTGAATGTAGGAGAGGCTGAAGCCCCTTGTTTTGTCCAACCTGGAGCAAAGGAGGCTGAGGGGAGACCTCATCGCGCTCTATGTCTTGCTAAAGAGGGGGAGCCAAGGGTCGGGCACCGACCTCCTCTCCTTGGTGACCAGGGAGAGAACCCAAGGGACCGGTATGAAGCTGCAGCAGGGGGGATTTAGGTTGCATATGAGGAAGAGGTTCTGTACTGAGAGGGTGATTGGGCCCTGGAACAGGCTGCCCAGGGAAGGGGTCACAGAACCCAGCTTGGCTGAGCTCAAGAGGGGTCTGGAGGATGCGCTCAGTCCCATGCTCTGCCTTGGCTGGCCCCGTGTGCAGCCAGGAGGTGGACTCGATGGTCCTTAAGGGTCCCTTCCAGCTCAGGAGATTCTAGCACTAGACCAACCTTGTAGAGTCTCTTGTCCATCTCTTTTTCAAAACAGCACCCTTGTGACATTTTCCTTCTTCCCTGTGGTCACAAACACACGTGAACGTCCCTCTGTAAGGATCTGGGTGGACATAGACCTCTTGGAGACTTGGCCCCAGCATGAGAAGGACCTTGACCTCTTGGTGCAGGTCCAGAGGAGGGACACGAGGATGGTCAGAGGGCTGGAGCACCTCTCCTGTGAAGACAGTCTGAGAGAGTTGGGTTTGTTCAGCCTGGAGAAGAGAAGGCTTGGGCAGGGAGGGAACCTCAGAGCAGCCTTCCAGTACCTGCAGGAACACTGAAGGACTGTTTGTGAGGTCAGGCACCCTCTCCATGGAAAGTGGGAGAGACACAGTGGAGGCCCCATCCCTAGAGGGGATGGAAGCCCCGTCCCATTCAAGCTCAGGCTTGATGAAGCTCTGAGAGACCTGCGCTAGTAAACGGTGCCCCTGCTCACTGCAGGGCTGTGGGACTAGATGACCTTCAAAGGTCCCTTCCAACCCAGTGCTTTCTGTCATTCTGTGACACTAAAGTCCTCCTCTGTTATGTGCCACAGAATTCCAGGCTTCCAGGCTGTGCTTCCCAACCACCAGTCCCTTCCAAACCCATCCAACCACCCGTGTCACACGTCTGAATGTAGAGCAGTGCTCCCTTTGGTCCTCTGAGGGTGTGAGGAGAGCTTTTTGTTCTATGAGACAAAATCTGGGAATCAAAAGCTGGTGGTAAAGATCTGGTTTGGGGTTCGAAGTCAGTGGGAGGTTTGCTGGAGTTTCAGTGAAACCAAAGTGTCACTGGTCTTGTTCCCATGAGGGTAGATCCCTGTCACAGCATCAAGGAAAGCCTGTCTGGATTTATCCACATGAAAAGGGGCAAACAAACCCCACTGATAAGTAGTTCATGAGATCTGCATCTGGCTGGGATTTTTCATTGGGCTAAAATGTCATTTTGAAAGGTTATGGTTCTGTCTTTACGGGACACTAACTGTAAACAAGAGACCTGTAGTGGATCAGTTATGTAAAGATGGAAGGCAGCTGACCAGAATGTTTCCTTTGGAAATAGCCCAAGGAACCAGCAGCCACCTGGGAGATTTTTCATGTTGAGCTGCTTCTGCTCTGCAGGAGAATCGCAGCACTGAGTCATATGTCAGGTTTAGACAGCCCAGGAACTTGTGTCCCCAGGTTACTTTGAAAAGGAATTGATGGATGGTGTGCCCTGTGAGAACTGGGGGGTGTTGACTTTGGAGAGGTCAAGGCTGCCCTTGAGATAAATGGCATTTGATTGACACTTGCAGGGAAGGTGCTCTGCAGGAAGGTCCCATCTGCTGGCTCGATGGTGACTCAAAGGACGTTCACGTGTGTTTGTGACCACAGGGAAGAAGGAAAATGTCACAGGGTTGCTGTTTTGAAAAAGAGATGGACAAGAGACTCTACAAGGTTGGTCTAGTGCTAGAATCTCCTGAGCTGGAAGGGACCCTTAAGGACCATCGAGTCCACCTCCTGGCTGCACACGGGGCCAGCCAAGGCAGAGCATGGGACTGAGCGCATCCTCCAGACCCCTCTTGAGCTCAGCCAAGCTGGGTTCTGTGACCCCTTCCCTGGGCAGCCTGTTCCAGGGCCCAATCACCCTCTCAGTACAGAACCTCTTCCTCATATGCAACCTAAATCCCCCCTGCTGCAGCTTCATACCGGTCCCTTGGGTTCTCTCCCTGGTCACCAAAGAGAGGAGGTCGGTGCCCGACCCTTGGCTCCCCCTCTTTAGCAAGACATAGAGCGCGATGAGGTCTCCCCTCAGCCTCCTTTGCTCCAGGTTGGACAAAACAAGGGGCTTCAGCCTCTCCTACATTCAGATAGATCTTCTGGTCCAACACCCCTGCAGGGAGCAGGGACACCGTCAACTCAGGGCTTCATCAAGCCTGACCTCCAATGTCTCCTGGAATGGGGCCTCCCCCACCTCTCTGGGCAACCTGTGCCAGCGTCTCCCCACCCTCAGAGGGAAGAACTTCTTCCTGATGTCTAATCTCTACCTGCCCTGCCCTACTTCAAACCCATTGCCCCTCCATCGAGAGGTGTCCCGGCCTCACAAACAGTCCTTCAGCTCTCCTGCAGGTGCCCTTCACGTCCTGGAAGGCTGCTCTGAGGTTCCCTCCCTGCCCAAGCCTTCTCTTCTCCAGGCTGAACAACCCCCACTCTCTCAGAGTGTCTTCTCAGGAGAGGTGCTTCAGCCCCTGATCATCCTCATGGGCTCCTCTGGACCCTGGGCTGCTCCCAGGGTGCCCAGGCTGCTTTGAGCCTCCTGCAGACACCCCAGGATGGGATGGGGCACTCTCATGAAGCCTGATCTTGCTGAACGGGCTCCTTGTCCCGTTGGCAAACACAGCTTATCAGAGGAGGTGGGACTGATGCTGGGCTGGGCTGGTGGCCAGGGTTGGTCTCTTTGCCAAGCCTGCCTTTGGCCTGGGGGCTCTCGGGCATGGGAGGGGCAAGAGGGAGTCCTGGGAGGGATAAATCTGCCCCTCACCTTCCCCAGCTTCACCCAGCACTCAGCACAGCGCAGAGGAAGATGAAGGTGGCAGTGCTCAGCGTCGCCCTGCTCTTCAGCATCCTGCTGTGCGCCCCGGAAGAGGCGCAGGTGAGGCCCCGATGCTGCGGGGGGGATAAAGCCTGGGGGGGTCCCAGCTCTGGGAGAGGATAAAGGCTGGGGGGGTCCTGTCTCTGGGAGAGGATAAAGGCTGGGAGGGTCCTGGCTCTTGGAAAGGATAAAGGCTGGGAGGGTCCCAGCTCTGGGAGAGGATAAAGGCTGGGGGGGGGGTCCCAGCTCTGGGAGAGGATAAAGGCTGGGGGGGCTCCTGGATCCAGGAGAGGACAAAGGCTGGGGGGTCCCAGCTCTAGGAGAGGATAAAGGCTGGGGTGGGTCTCAGCTCTGGGAGAGGATAAAGGCTGGAAGGGGGTCCCAGCTGTAGGAGAGGATAAAGGCTGGGGGAATCCTGTCTCTGGGAGAGGATAAAGGCTGGGGGGGTCCCAGCTCTGGGAGAGGATAAAGGCTGGGGGGAGCCTGGCTGTGGGAGAGGATAAAGGCTGGGGGGGGTCCCAGCTCTGGGAGAGGATAAAGGCTGGGGGGGGGTCCCAGCTCTGGGAGAGGATAAAGGCTGGGGGGGGTCCCACCTCTGGGAGAGGATAAAGGCTGGGGGGGTCCCGGCTCTAGGAGAGGATAAAGGCTGGGGGGGTCCCATCTGCAGGAGTGGATAAAGGCTGGGGGGGGTCCTGGCTCTGGGAGAGGATAAAGGCTGGGGGAGTCCTGGCTCTAGGAGAGGATAAAGGCTGGGTGGGTGTCCCAGCTCTGGGACATCATCTCTCCTGCAGCACGAGGCTGCAGTGCAGAGCAGCATCCCCTCGACTCGGCCTCTCCCTTCCCTGAGCCAGGGGCTCCTCCAGGCTCCCCTGCGCCTCCGGCCCCGGCCAGCACAGCTCCCTCCCCTCCCACCCCATCCACCCCCTTGTGCCCAGAGCCCCAGTTCCTCTGGCAGTGGTGGAACAGGCCCCTCCTGGGGAGGCTCCACCGCAAACTGCTTCAAGAGCCCCTCTGGCTTCTCCCCTTGGAGCCCCTTCCCCTCTCCCTTTCTGCCTCCCCCACCACCCCCGCTGTCTCCGGAGGCCCCGGCATTCCCCGCGTGTCCTTGTCTCCATCCCCAGCCCTGGGCCTGGCGTCAGCAAGTGTCTCAGGTGGAACTTGGGGGAATGGGGCTGGGGGGAGCAGAAGGGATTTTACCCCTCAGACCAGCTGTCTTGGGGCTGGGGGGGAAGGATGGGAGTGGGGACACCTGTGCCCACCCCCAGCCCCACCAAGGTCCGATTCAGCCTCCTCCTTCCCTCTTCTTCCCCAGGCAACCCTGGAAGGAAGCGGAAGCGTGAATGTGAGTAATGGGGGGGGACTGGGTGGGCACCCTGCCTGGGGAACAGGAGGGCGATTTGCTCCTCCCCTCCCCTGCTGGGACGGGGTGAAACCCGCTGACCAACGGGGTCTTGTGGTCTCTCTACAGTGGGGGTACAAATTTGGACTCTTTGGGAGACCTGGGGTGAGTACCACGAGTCGGGCTACCCCCAGCCCCTCCCCTCCATGGCCACAACACCCCAGCCCACCCCAGAGAACACCCCTGCACCCCAGTGTTTCCCCAGGGAGACCCCCTTCCCCAGGGCCCCACTGCATTCCCATCTGTCCCGCTGCAACCCGGTCCCCTCCCCCGGATGCCCCGGGACACAGACACATCCCTGGGTGGGCCCCTTCTCCGGGAGCCCCTCTGCTTTCTGTGCACCCCCTGGCAAACCCATAAACCCCATTTTTTCCCCAGAGGGCCCTTCCCCAAGGACCCCATCGCTTTCCCCTCCCTCCCAGTACATCCCAGTGCACCCCAGCGTTGCCCTTCACCCTCCTCCCTTTCTCCCCAGAGCCAGATGGCTGAAAGGGCGGCGGAGCTCGTGCGCCAGAAGCGCCTGGTTGTGTCTGCTGACGCCTAGGTGAGCAGCATCAGGGCACCTCCAGCCCCACCAGGCACCCTGGAGCCCTGTGGGGGGACCCCTTCTCCCTTTGGGGTGCGGAGAATGAGGGAATGAGAGAGGGGAAGAGAGGGCACCGGCCGTGCTGCAGGCTGAGCCGGGCAGAGCTGCCCCCCACCTCTCCCTGCCCGCAGTGGGTCTGGCCAGACCCAGAGGGTCACCGTGCAGGCCGGGCAGGGGATCTGGTCCCCTCCAGACCCCCAGAATCCCCACGAGGGCTGGGCTGGGCTGCGGGAGCTTTCGGAGCATCCCGGGGTGGTGTCCCACTGGGCTCTGGGCACCCTGTGGCTCTCAGGAGAGCCAAGGCCTGTGCCAGGCACGCTGCGGGCTCCACGGCTGGGCTCCTTCCCAGGGCTCTGCAGAGAGAGGTGGGAGGTGGGGGAGAGGCCCCTGGCATGTCCCAGCCAGCGCTGGGGGTCACACCTTGGGCTCTGTCTTTCAGCACTGGAACTGGTGGAGACACCCCTGGCCTGGCCTCCCCGTCCAGAGGCGTGAGGAGATGATGATCGTGCCCGGATGAGCCCCCCTGGCAGCCCTGGGCCAGTTCCCTCTACGGATCAATAAACCCCTTCAGCAAAGCCAGGCTCTGTGTGTCTGTGTGTCTGTCCGTGTCCGTGTGTCCGCTGCGCTGCCGGAGCCTGGAGCCCTGGCTCCTCTGCCCCACTCTGGAGGGATGGTGGTTCCCTGCCCCACGGACTCAGCCTCCCTGGGCTCACAGGGGGTTTCAGAGCCTCTGGCTGGACACATGGGCCTTCCTGCACCCCCAGCCCCACGCCCGCCTCTGGGCAGCCCCATCAGGGGCCAGGGAGGCAGGGCTTGGGGTCCAGATGTGGGACACCGGTGGGCTGGTTACTGGGGACACTGGGGGGCTGGGTACTGGGGACACTGGTGGGCTGGTTACTGGGGACACTGGGGGCTGGGTACTGGGGACAATGGTGGGCTGGTTCCATGGGACACTGGTGGGCTGAGTACTGGGGACACTGGTGGGCTGGTTCCATGGGACACTGATGGGCTGGGTACTGGGGACACTGGTGGGCTGGTTCCATGGGACACTGGTGGGCTGGTTCCTGGGGACACTGTTGGGTTAACTGGGGATACTGGTGGGCTGGTTGCTGTGGATACTGGTGGGTTAACTGGGATACTAGTGGGCTAGTTACTGGGGACACTGGTGGGCTGGTTACTCTGGATACTGGTGGGCTGGTTACTGGGGACACTGGTGGGTTAACTGGGGGACGGTCGGGTTCCGGGACGGCTCTGGGTGGCACGGCCTGAGCTGTGGGTTTGGTGAGAAACTGCATTGGGTATCAACAGCTTCATATATTTTTGCTCTAAAGTCCTGTTAGCAATGTTATATTTTATCTTTCTGCTATTGTAGTAAACTCTCCGTATCCCAACCCACAGGCTTTTGGCTTCTTGGTTTTGGGGTTGTTATTTGCCCCTTCCTTTTCCCTTCCCTTCTCTCACCCCCCCCCCCAACACTTCTCCCCCTCCTCTTTTCCTTTAAAGAGCAGGCAGCTGCGTGGATCTCGACTCTCAGTAGGGTGAAACCACGACACTTAGACAAACTAGAAGGAAAAAAAAAACCCACAACAGTTAAATAACCTCCTAAATACAAACTGGTCCTAACGTGAGTTACATGGTCACTGATAGGCAGAAGATGATGATCAATTGGTTGTTGCTTAGAAACATCCAGTCATCAGTTTCCACAAGGCATCCTTGAGCTCCTGGTTCCTCATGTTATAGATGAGGGGGTTCACTGCTGGTGGAAACACCAAGTAAAGAAATGCCTCTACCAGGTTAAGTGGTCTGTGGGGACAGGACAAGGGGCAATGGCTTCACGTTGGAGCACAGGAGGTTCTGCACCAAAATGCAGAAGAACTTTACACAGTAAAGGTGACAGAACCCTGGGACAGGCTGCCCAGGAGGTTGTGGAATCACTTTCTCTGGAGATATTCAAGACCTGTCTGGATGGAGACCTGTGCAATCTGTCCTAGGGACCCTTCTTTGGCAGGGGGGTTCAATTGGATGATCTCTGGAGGTCTATTGTAACCCCAACAGTTCTGTGAATCTGTAAATAGGGAGGAGATTGAGGGGGGCTTCAGGTGGGCAAACACAGCAGTGCTGACAAACAGGGAGACCACAGAGCAGGTGAGGGAGGCAGGTGGAAAAGAAATTTTGCCATCCCTGCTCTAAGGGGATCCTCAGCACAGCCCTGAAGATCTGCACATAGGACACCACGATGAACACAAAACAGCCAAAAGCTAAACAAGCTCTGACCACAATTTCCCTGAGTGAGGCCTGTGAGCAAGAAAACTTGGGGATCTGAGGGATTTCACAGAAGAACTGGTCAGCAGCTTTGCCATGGCAGAGGGGAAGTGAAAATATATTGGCTGTGACAACATATTTAAGAAGGAAATAAAAATTATCTGCCTCTTTTTGCTGTCAGAGAAAGGAGAGAGAAAGTGTAAGGAACTTTGCAGACAGCAAGGTCAGTGAAGTAGGGGCAGAAGGTCCTCCAAGCCTCATTG
Organism: Gallinula chloropus; assembly: GCF_964237585.1. Taxonomy (NCBI): domain Eukaryota; kingdom Metazoa; phylum Chordata; class Aves; order Gruiformes; family Rallidae; genus Gallinula; species Gallinula chloropus. The sequence goes on along the minus strand of NW_028168175.1, from coordinate 49,282 downwards.
AAGAGATTCCCCTGCAGCCTGTGAAGACCATGGTGACTGAGGCTGTTCCCCCGCAGCCCATGCTGGATGATGTGGAACAGTGATTCTACCAGCAGCCTGTAGACATCCCTATGCTTGAGCAAAGGGAGACACTAAATGAGGCTGTGATCTCATAGGAAGCCTGTGCTGCAGCAGGTTTGCTGGCAGGGCTGTGGAGGACCCACACTGGCACAGTCTGCTGCTGAAGGACGGCACCCCATTCAGGTGACCCACACTGGAAAAGCTGGTGATGATCTGAAGCCATGTGGGAAGGGCTCACGTTGGAGGGGTTCACAGAGGACTGTCTCCTGGGGGTGACCCAATGCTGGAGCAAGGGGAGTCTGTGAGGAGTCCTCCCCCTGAGGAGGAAGGAGCAGCCAAGACAATGTGTGATGAACTGACCCCAAACCACATTCCCCACCCCCGCACCCCCCCATGCTGCTCAGTGGGAGGAAGGAGAGAATTAGAGACTGAAGGGGACCCTGGGAGAAATCTGGAGGGATGTGGGTGGGTGTTTTCATTTTATTTTTCTTTCTCATCCCTCTGCTCTCTTTGATTGGGTAGCGAATTAGATGGGTTTGTTTAGAATAACTCAGGAGAGTGACCACTGCACGATCTTCTTCCAAGCCCAGGACCGGTGCATCCCTTTGAGTAAGAAATCGGGAAAGAGGGGCAGAAAACCTGTGTGGATGAGCAGGGAGCTAATGAGTAAACTCAAAGGGAAGCAGAAGGTCTATGACCTGTGGAAAAAGAGTCTGAGCACCTGGGGAGAATACAGGAATGTGGTCAGGGCCTGTAGGGATGTGACTAGGAAGGCTAAAACCCACCTGGAAATGAAGCTGGCAAGGGACATAAAGGATAATAAAAAGGGGCTTTTAGATATGTGAATAGTAAGAGGATGACCAGGGATAATGTAGGTCCCTTGCTGAATGAGGAGGATGTCCTGGTAATGGGGGATGCTGAGAAGGTGGAGATACTGAATGCTGCCTTCGCTTCAGTCTTCACTTCAAACGCCCCTCAGGACCCACAGACACTGGAAGAAAATAGGAGTGTTTGGGAAATGAAGAGCTTCCCTCTGGTTGAGGTGGGGGTGGTCCAGGAGTGTCTCAAAGGGATTAACACACATCAGTCCATGGGCCCGGATGGGATGCATCCAGGTGTGCTGAGGGAGCTGGCAGAGGTGATTGCTGAGCTGCTCTGTCATCTTTGACAGGGCTTGGAGAACAGAAGTGCCTGAGGACTGGAGGATAGCCAATGTCACTCCAGTCTTTAAAAAGGGCAAGAAGGAGGATCCAAGTAACTACAGGCCAGTCAGCCTCACCTCTGTCCCTGGAAAAGTGATGGAACAGCTTGTTCTGGATGCCATCTCCAAACAGTTGGATGAGAAGAAGGTCATGGGGAGTCATCTCCTCACCAATTGCCTCAGCACGACTCCCTTCCATGGGGTGCTGATCTTCAAGCCCAGACTGCTCCAGGTTGGTCCCCCACAGAGTCACAAGTCCCCCAGCAAACCTGCTGCAGCGTGGGGAACAGTTGGCTTCACCATAGTCTTCTCCACTGGCTGCAGGGGAATCTCTCTCTGGCACCTGGAGCACCAGATTCTTCCCCCCACTCCTTCTTCCCTGGCCTTGGTGTCCACACAGCTTCTTACACCTTCTCACTCCCCCCACCAACATACACAACCACGTAGAGACAGAGCCCAGCTGGGTGATGCTCGGCTCTCAGCTGGTGTGAAACCAGGACAAAAGGTTCCAGCACAACACCCACATATCAAGGCAGCTCAGACATGATGGGTGGAGAATCAGCCACAAGGAGAAGAATTTGGTCATTCTGGGGGATGCCATAGCAGCCAGAGGTGCTGAACTGGAGTCTGGCCACAAGCACATTGGGCTGCACTGGGAGGAAATTGGCCTCTTAAAAAAGGGCCCCTCTTGTCCATGTGGACTCAGCACTAGTGAAGCCACCTCTGGAGCTGTCAGTCCCAGTGTTGGGTCTCTGGTCTGGTAGAAGAGTGAGGAACACTCATGTGGTCAGAGAAAGCCTGCCAAGAAATACTCAGGGGTCGTGTGTGGAGAGGCTGAGAGACCCAGGCTTCTTTGTCCTTAGGAAGGGGAGAGAGAGGGAAGCCCTCTTTGTGCTACAGGGAAAGAACATAAGAAAGGAAGTCCTCTGAAACTGCAGCTTTGAAGCTCAGAGTGGACCTGAGGATAAATAAATGTCACTCTGAGGGCAGTGCTGTGGTGATAAAGTCACTGGGAGGAAGCGTGGGTGAGCTGGTGGCTTTGTGCTTGTGGGATCAGCTGGTGAGGAAGGAGAGACAGCAGAACAGGAAGAGACATCATGGGGTGAGATCAAGGTGGGGAAGGGCATTTGGTGCCTGCAGCCTGCAGGGAAACAGCACAGGTGTGGGGCAGTGGGGAATGGGCTGTGGTGCAGATGGCCAAGGGTGACTGCCAGGTCTTTGACTCCTTGACTAGAGCTGATGTCCCTGCCACAGAGGCCTCAGGGAAGACACATTGTCCTCATGGCCATGGAACATTGTTGCCTCCTTGCACCAACCCTAAGACAGGCCACCAAGTGTCACACCCCTGTCCTTCCCTGGGTGTCACACCACACATCCCAAAGAGAAGGTTTGAGACACAGGTGAGGGTCAGGATCTCCCTGCCCAGGGGCTGGGGGTCAGCACTTGGCATTTCTGCTTCATCAGACCCAGCCAGGGTGTCCTCAGCATCAGAGCTGCCTGTGCTTTGCCTGGGTTTGTCCTCATGGCCTCCAGTTGTCTGCTCTAACGAGCCCCTGGGGAGGCTTTGTCAGGAATGGCTCCCAGTGGGGCCTGTTAGTGCTTCAAGGTGCTTTGGGCATTACTCCTGACTTGGACTTCTGGAGAGGTTTCTTCACTCTCCTCTTGGTATCTGAGGTCTGTGGACTCAGAAGAAAAGACACCATGGGGCTCATTAACATCCAGAAATCCCTGACAAGCATGGATCTCCACGTAATTGTCTTTGAAATAAATAGAACTTGTCTAACTAATTGGAGAGGTTTTATTTGAGTGATGAAAATTTCAAAGGAGTTTCACAATGGAGGATTTTTTTTTCCAAAGGAAAAAATGTTTCTGTCATATCCCAGATCATGGAAGACAGTTCAGCAGCATGCTGCAATGGGGGCTGGTCCACAGGTCACCTAAGGAGACCTGGACAGGCAGGAAAAGCAGTCCCTTGAGATCCAACCCTGTCTGGAGAACCTTGCTCGTCCCCAAGCCCAGCAGTTCCCTCACTGGCCTCCTGGGATTCCCAAAACTCCTCTCATCATCTGTGCTCACAAGGCACAGACATGTCTCTGACAACGAACAGCAGTTCAACACAATCCAGTTTAATAACCATGATATCTCTCTCCTCAGCTGCCTGTTACGGCCAAGCAGCGTGTGAAGGGGGTCAGGTTCCAGAGGAGATTCTCTCCCAGAACAGTTTTAATCAGTTACATAGAAAGGTCATTTATCAACACACTGAACTTCTGACAGAACAGTTCATCAGACAGCTGAAAGATGAGATGATTCCCAACTCTCTGAAGCTCAAAGCAGGAACCAGAGAGTTGTGTGGCATCTGAATGACCAAAGAGCAAGCAGAGCTGGAAACCTGTGAGCAAAGTGAAGTGCATAAAACCAGCAAGACTGCTGAAAAGATGTCACTTTTAGTCATGGCCACATCATCAGGAGAGGTGGAAACACCTGAATGATGAGGGAGATGAAAGAGACAGACTAGTGTAACGCAGGTACAGGGGAAGGTGACTATTTCTTCTGCTGCCATGGGTACCAATACTGGAAATTCCCATTCTGACAAGGTGGGAAAGCATTGCCATTTATGACAAGCAGTTCAGTGATTCAGCAGCTGATAATGTGCTTATAACATTTTTATATCTTTAAGAAAATAATAAAAAGCAGGAAAAAGAGAAAGGCCTATGAAGTTAGACATAAGGCAAAGAGAGAACAGTGTCTGTGTCACACAAGACCAGGAGTTACTTCATTAGGATTGGGATGAACATGGATCATGTTATTATAACTTGCACAAACATGAAAGAAAAACAAACCAAACCAAAACAACCCTAAAAACCCTACTACATAGGAAATGGTCAGAACATGAGTTCCAAGGTTGGTAGCATGAGCAGTCTAGAGTTGCATAAAAATACCAGTCATGAGTTTCCCCACAGCATCCTTGAGCTCCTGGTTCCTCATGCTGTAGATGAGGGGGTTCAGTGCTGGTGGAAACACTGAGTAAAGAAATGACACTACAAGGTCCAGAAACAGGGAGGAGATGGAGGGGGGCTTCAGGTGGGAAACCATGGCAGTAATAAGAAACAGGGAGACCACGGCCAGGTGAGGGAGGCAGGTGGAAAAGGCTTTGTGCTGTCCCTGCTGCGAGGGGATCCTCAGAACGGCCCTGAAGATCTGCACATAGGACACCACAATGAACACAAAACAGCCAAAACCAAAACAGGCAGTGACCACAGTGGCTCCAGTTTCCCTGAGGTAGGTGTCTGAGCAGGAGAGCTTGAGGATCTGGGGGATTTCACAGAAGAACTGGTCAACAGCATTGCCCTTGCAGAGGGGCACTGAAAATGTATTGCACGTGTGCAGCACAGAATAGAGAAACCCACTGCCCCAGGCAGCTGCTGCCATGTGGACACAAGCTCTGCTGCCCAGGAGGGTCCTGTAGTGCAGGGGGTGGCAGATGGCAACGTAGCGGTCATAGGCCATGACAGTGAGAAGAAAGAGCTCTGTTGAGATCAAACATACAAAGAAAAAGAGTTGAGCCACACATCCTGTGTAGGAAATGGCCCTGGTGTCCCACAAGGAATTGCTCACGGATTTGGGAACTGTGGTGGAGATGCAACCAAGGTCAATAACAGAGAGGTTGAGGAGGAAGAAGTACATGGGGGTGTGGAGGTGGTGGTCACAGGCTATGGTGATGATGAGGAGCCCATTGCCCAGGAGAGCAGCCAGGTAGATGCCCAGGAAGAGGCAGAAGTGCAGGAGCTGCAGCTCCCGTGTGTCTGCAAAGGGCAGGAGGAGGAACTGGCTGATGGAAATGCTGCTGTTGGACATCTGCTGCCGTCAAGTGTGGAGACCTGTTCAGGAAGGAAAAGGCAAGTTGGATCTTTGAGGAAAACCTCTTCCATTTCACACTGACTCTCTGCATTCAGAAAGCCTTTTGTCAGGTCCCTTTTGGGATCTCTGCTTTGTGCTGGCTTGAGCATGACACTGCTGGGAGAAGGGTCAGCTGTGGGCTCTGGAGAACTCAGTCCTGCCTGGCAGCAGTAAGTGAATAGAAGGATGGTGTGATCTCAGACTAAATCCCCTGTGGATAGGAAGCAGCTTTTCAGCACAGTCACTCCAGTTTCACCCAGGGCAGAGCAGAGCTTTGGAGCTTTGGTTTAGTCCTGCCTGTACTCGAGGAGTGTTTCTCCTGTCAGAACTCCCTGACATTGCTTCTGCAGTGCCAGTGAAACCTTCCCCTGAGTGCAGAGTGGGGACAGCTGCTCTGTCCATCAGCCCTGCTCTCAGCTGCCCTCTGCTGGGAGCTCTGTGATCACAACCTGTTGTTCCCTGTAGTAGATTTGGGTCTGCACTGTGTGGGATGTCAGGAGGTACCAAATCCTCACTGCCTTCACAAAAAATCAGGAAAAACAAATCTACAAAGCTCTGCAGCTGGGGGAAGTGGGAACCACAATCCAGACAAGATCCTAGAGATCAATAAGGACAGACCTGCTGCTGCAGGGACAAACTGACACCTGGAGAGCTCCCATCAGAGCCCCATACAGCCAGTGGCACCCTCAGCCAGCAGGAAATGCACCTCACAAAAAGGACCTTTCCCATATCTAATAGAACAGGGAGAGGCAGTCCTTGGGTCTGCAATGAGAACATTTTGCTGAGTGAAGAGTGCCCCAAGTTCTCACTGCCTTGTTCTCCTTGCTCAGGGCTTCATGCAAAGAGGCAGAGAATGTCCCATGGCAGCTTCATCCCCCACTTCCTCCTCCTGCCCTTGGCAGACACACAGGAGCTGCAGTGGGTTTCTCCACGCTGTGCTGCTCACAACCAAGACATGTTCCCTCCCCCTCTGCAAGGGCAATGCTGGTGACCAGTTCTGCTGTGAAATCCCCCAGATCCCACCACCACCTTCACCCCACCTTTCTCCTCCCGCTCCCTCCCAAGCCCCAGTCCCTCCACTCAGCTCTCAGGTGACTGGGGAACCTCACTTGTCCTGGAAGGAAACACACACCATCCCCTGCGTGGGCTGACTGGGATGTGCTGGGGGTGACACCTCATTCATCAGCAGATCTAATGAAGATACACAGAGAACAAATCCAAACTGTGCAGGCAGTCAGCACCGGGCACCTCAACCCCAACCTCAACTCCCCTCCCCTTCTCCAGAGGGATGGGGTGTTCCACTCACCTGCTGGTCCCACAGACAGACGTGCTGGCTGCCACCACTGGGGTTTCACTGCGCTGAGAGATGCAGGATGACTGTTACCCCTGGACCTCACCCAGCTGGAGTTGCCTCCCCTGGAATTATCCCTCTTTCCTCATGGTTTGCAGCTTCAGAAGAGACAGACAGACCTGAGTCTGGGAACAGCCAGAACCACCGACCCCCTCACCCCACCGACCCCACTGCCCAGCCCAGCTCCTTGTGGCATTCGGCTCCAGTCCCAACAGCTTCCAGTTCAAAGAGCAAAGCCAGTGGAACAAAACCCCAACAGCCCATCCTGTGCAAAGCCAGGAGTGCTGGTGAAATGCTGTGCACCTGGAATAAAACATCAACAGCTGACTAGATAGGATTGAGGTGCCTTAAAAACACCCTGAGAAGGGAAAGCAAAACACACAAACCCAACAGGAGCAAAGCTACATGAACAAGTGCTTCTGACTAGGCAGACACTGGCCACACTCAGCTAGTTGGGAAACACTTACCTTAAGGGCAGGAACCAAGACAACAGCAGCAACTCAAATGCTTCAACTGCAGAATGAAAACCAGGACAGGACAAGAGGAGCCCCAAAGCAGAATGAGCTGCCAAAGGCCAGGCAGGTGCCTTATGCACCCCAGGACTCATCCACTGCCCTTCCCAGAGTGGGCTGGGGCAGGGGAGGATGCTGCCTGCAGAAGGATGAAAAGCAGCTGGAGGAGCAGGTGTGGCTCTGCTGAGCTGAGTTGTTTGTCAGAGAGTGAATGCTGAGTGGAGAAAGGGATTCTGGCTGAAAACATTCTTACTCTGCTGAACCTTTATACTGATGATTAAATCAGGTATGTAAATACCCAGAACTTCACTAAAATATGGATAGGAAATACTAGAGAGAGTGTTAAACTTCATAAAAACTCCTAAGTAAAGGCTATAAAATCGCTGTTGTTGGGCAATGATGTATTTCAGACTTGCAGAGTGTGTGTGGCCACGGGCCTGGGAGGGGCAGTTGAAGGTTACAGGGTTGTTGTGTCTTGGGGGGGTCGCCTGGCCGGCACTCCAGCGGGTCAGGTGAAGCCAAAACATCCACCAGATGGGGGAAGAGGCCACGCGTGGAAAGGAGATGTGTCTGTCCCTGGGAGACATCTCAGCCCGGGACTGGAGCTGCACAGCCAGCGCCTTGGTGGAGCGGAGACTCCCGGCACCCCCAGCGCTGTCTGCTTGCTTTCATTTGTGTCATGAGTTGTTCCAGTCAGCTACAACCCTATTTGGGACCGAGTCATTTCTCACATCCTCCTGCTCCCTCCCCGGCCCTGGTCCCTCTGCTCAGCTCTCAGACCGCTGGGGATCTCCCTCCATCCTCCAGGAACACAGCACATCCCTCCGGAGGCCACACAGGGTGTTCCTGGAGCTGCCACGTTATTCTCCAGCCTCTGGGATAAAGACAAGCAGGAAAACAGAACAGCACCATCAGTCAGCAGCTCACATGTCACCCCAAGCTCTAAACCCTGCCCCTCTCCACAGGGACAGGCCAGGCAGGTCACCTGCTTGTTTCCCAGACACGAGCTCGCTGTCACCACGTGTGGCACCCACCACCCAGGAGATGCCAATTCACTCTCCTGCTCCTGACAAACCATCACTCCCATGGGTGATGCATGTCACACCTCACCAGCTGTACAACCCCTAGGAGAGCCCTTACCTTCAATGCAGGAGCCAGGACAAGAGCAGCACCTCCAGCACTCCAACTGCAGCAGGGAAACCAGAACCCTCTCACAGGAGACCCAAAGCAGAATGAGATCCCATAGGCAAGGTGGGTGCCTTATATACCCCAGGTCCCACCCACTGCCCTTCCCACAGTGCCCTGGGAAAGGGGAGGATGCTGCCTGATGGAGGATTCACAGCAGCTGGAGGAGCAGGTGTAGCTCTGCTGACATGAGGGGTGGATGGCCAGGCCCAAAGGGTGGTGGTGAATGGAACTAAATCCAGCTGGAGGCCTGAGGATGGGGAGGCTCTTCAGAGGGGTCTGGACAGGCTGGATCCATGGGCTGAGACCAATGGGATGAGGTTTAACATGGCCAAGGGCAGAGTGCTGCACATGGGACACAACAACCCCCAGCAGCTACAGGCTGGGGGGAGGTTGGCTGGAGAGCTGTCAGGCAGAGAAGGACCTGGGGGTGTTGGGTGACTGCAGGCTGAATATGAGCCAGCAGTGTGCCCAGGCAGCCAAGAAGGCCAAGGGCATCCTGGCTTGTATCAGAAATAGTGTGGCCAGTAGGTCTGGGGAGGGGATTGTGCCCCTGGACTTGGCATTGGTGAGGCCACACCTTGAGTACTGGGTCCAGTTCTGGGCTCCCCACCATAAAAAGGACATTGAGGTCCTGGAGCGTGTCCAGAGAAGGGCAACCAGGCTGGGGAAGGGGCTGGAGGGTGAATCCTCTGAGGAGCAGCTGAGGGAGCTGGGGGTGCTGAGCCTGGAGAAGAGGAGGCTGAGGGGAGACCTTCTCCCCACCTACAACTGCCTGAAGGGAGGTTGTAGAGAGGTGGGTGATGGTCTCTTCAGCCAGGTGACAGGAGATAGAACAAGGGGAAATGGCATGAAGCTGTGCCAGGCAGGGTCAGATTGGATATTGGAAAAAAAAATGTTACTGAAAGAGTTGTCAGGGCTGGAACAGGCTGCCCAGGGAGGGGGTTGAGTCCCCATCCCTGGATGTGTTCAAAAAAAGGGTAGATGAGGTACTTAGGGATCTGGTTTAGCTCAGGATGGGAATGGTTGGACTGGATGATCTTCAAAGGTCTCTTCCAACCTTGTGATTCTGTGATTCTGTGTTTCAGAGGTGGGATGCTGGATGGAGAAAGGGATTCTTGCTGAAAACATTCTCTGCCGAATATTTATGTTGAGTGTGTAAATACCCAGAACTTCACTAAAATATGGGCAGAAAATACTAAAGAGAGTGTGAAACTTCATTGAAACAAATCCTAAGTAAAAGCAATAACAATGCTGTTGTTGGGAAATGATGTCTTGTACATTTCCAGAAAGCAAGACAAACCCCAGGTGTGCCTTCAGTTCCAAACACACCGAACATCCAGCAGGAGCTCCCAGACCAAAGGAGCCAGGACTCCCTCTCTGCTCTGCCCTCGTGACGCCCCATCTGGAGTCCTGTGTCCAGAGCTGGGGCCCTCAATACAAGAAGGCTGTGGGACTGTTGGAGAGGGTTCAGAGGAGCCACAAGGATGATTAGAGGGCTGGAGCACCTGCCCTACAAGGAGAGGCTGAGGGAACTGGGCTGGTTCAGCCTGGAGAAGAGAAGGCTGCGGGGGGACCTCATTGCAGCCTTCCAGTCCCTGAAGGGAGCTTATAGGCAGGAGGGGATTTGACTTTTTAAAAGAGCAGATAATGGCAGGACAAGGGGGAATGGACTAAAGCTAAAGGAGGGAAGGTTTAGATTAGATCTTAGGGGGAAGTTTTTTACAGAAAGAATGATAAGGTGCTGGAACAGGCTGCCCAGAGAGGTAGTGGATTCCCTGTCCCTGGAGGTGTCCAAGGCCAGGTTGGATGGGGCCCTGGGCAGCCTTGTGTAGCTCCAGGCCTGGAGGTTGGTGTCCCTGCCTGTGGCAGGGGGGTTGGAGCTCTGGGACCCTTGGGGTCCCTCCCAACCCAGACCATTCTATGATTCTATGATTCTATGATTCTAGGACTGACAGACAGAGCTGGCCTGAAAGCTCCCCAGGAGGCCCACAAGCAGCCCCTGGCATCCTGGCTCTGAGGGCTTTCGTTTGCCAGGGAACCTTGGAGCTCTCTCCATAGTTGCAGTTCGCGACCTGAGAAGCGCTCCCCGGCCAACATGCCAACCATCCAGCAATAGCTCCCAAAGCAAAGGAGCCAGGACTGACAGACAGAGCTGGCCTGAAAGCCCCCCAGGGGGCCCACAAGCAGCCCCTAGCAGTTTGGGTCTGGGGGCTTTCGTTGGCCAGGGAACCTTGGAGGTACCTCCAAGGTTGCAGTTCGCGGTCCAAGAAGCGCTCCCCGGCCAAGATGCCGAACGTCCAGCAACAGCTCCCAGACCAAAGGAGCCAGGACTGACAGACAGAGCTGGCCTGACACCTCCCCAGGGAGCCCACAATGGGCCATGATGTCACAGCCCATCCTGGTACATCCAACCCCTGCAGCCGGTCCTGTCACAGCCCGTGATGTCACATCCTGTCCCGTCTCGGCTGGTGCCATTACAGCCTGTGACATCACATCCTGTCCCTGGTCCTGACATCACAGCCCTGGCATCATGGCTGGTCCCCACCCCACGCTCTCTACCCGCCCCAGTCTGGCCCTGGGGTGCTCCCGCCACAGCCGGTCCCATTAACAGCCGCTCCCATCACAGCCCCCTGATCCCTACAGCCAGTCCTGCCACAGCCAGTCCCATTACAGCTGATCCTGTCACAGCCCCATGATCCCTACAGCCGGTCCCATTACAGCCGGTCCCATTACAGCCGGTCCTGTTACAGACGGTCCCGTTACAGCCGGTCCCATTACAGCCGATCCCATCACAGCTGATCCTGTCACAGCCCCCTGATCCCTACAGCCGGTCCCATTACAACTGGTCCCATCACAGCTGATCCCGTCACAGCCCCATGATCCCTACAGCTGGTCCCGTTACAGCCAGTCCCATTACAGCTGGTCCCATTAGAGCTGGTCCCATGACAGGCAGCTGATCCTGACAGCCAGTCCCGTTACAGCCGATCCCATCACAGCTGATCCTGTCACAGCCCCCTGATCCCTACAGCCAGTCCCATTACAGCCGATCCCATCACAGCTGATCCTGTCACAGCCCCCTGATCCCTACAGCTGGTCCCATTACAGCCGGTCCCATTACAGCTGGTCCAGTTACAGCCGGTCCCATTACAGCCGATCCCATCACAGCTGATCCTGTCACAGCCCCCTGATCCCTACAGCCGGTCCCATTACAGCCGATCCCGTTACAGTCAGTCCCATTACAGCCGATCCTGTTACAGCCGATCCCATTACAGCCAATCCTGTAACAGCCCCCTGATCCCTACAGCCGGTCTCATTACAGCTGGTCCCGTTACAGTCAGTCCCGTTACAGCCGATCCCATTACAGCCGGTCCCATTACAGCCGGTCCCGTTACAGCAGATCCCATTACAGCCAGTCCCGTTACAGCCGGTCCCATGACAGGCAGCTGATCCCGACAGCTGATCCCATTACAGCCAATCCCATCACAGCTGATCCTGTCACAGCTGATCCCGTTACAGCCGGTCCCGTCACAGCCGCCGGGCCGCGGATGTCGGCTGTCCCCGAGCTGTCCCCTGAGGCCTCCCGGTTCCTGGTCTCGGCCCTGCTCTCCCTCGGCGCCCTCGTCCTCTTCCTCACCTTCCTCCCGCCCGCCCCGAGGGGGAGGCACCCGCCAGGTCAGTGCCCACTGCAGCCAGTAAGGACAGGAGGCTGGAACCAGTAGGGAATACGGACTGGAACCAGTAAGGACAGGAGGCTGGAACCAGTAGGGAATACAGACTGGAACCAGTAAGGACAGGAGGCTGGAACCAGTAGGGAATACGGACTGGAACCAGTAAGGACAGGAGGCTGGAACCAGTAGGGAATACAGACTGGAACCAGTAAGAAACACAGACTGGAACCAGTAATTAATACAGACTGGTGCTAGAAGGGCAGACTGGAACCTATAGGGAATACAGACTGGAACCAGTAAGGAGGGAATACTGGAACCAGTAAGGAGGGAATACTGGAACCAGTAGGGAATACAGACTGGAACCAGTAAGGAGGGCACAATACCAGTAAGGAATACGGACTGGACCCAGTAATTAATACAGACTGGTGCCAGGAGAGAGGGCAGGCTGGAACCAGTAGGGAATACAGACTGGAACCAGTAAGGAATATGGACTGGACCCAGTAATTAATACAGACTGGTGCCAGGAGAGAGGGCAGGCTGGAACCAGTAGGGAATACAGACTGGAACCAGTAAGGAGGGCACAATACCAGTAAGGAATACAGACTGGACCCAGTAATTAATACAGACTGGTGCCAGGAGAGAGGGCAGGCTAGAACCAGTAGGGAATACAGACTGGCACCAGTAAGGAACGCAGACTGGACCCAGTAAGGAGGGCCCAATACCAGTAAGGAATGCAGACTGGAATCAGTAAGAAACACAGACTGGAACCAGTAATGAATCCAAACTGGTGCCAGGAGAGAGGGAAGACTGGACCCAGTAACGGATCCAAACTGGTGCCAGGAGAGAGGGCAGGCTGGAACCAGTAAGAAACGCAGACTGGACCCAGTAACAGATCCAAACTGGTGCCAGGAGAGAGGGCAGACTGGAACCAGTAAGAAACGCAGACTGGACCCAGTAACGGATCCAAACTGGTGCCAGGAGAGAGGGCAGGCTGGAACCAGTAAGAAATGCAGACTGGACCCAGTAATGGATCCAAACTGGTGCCAGGAGAGAGGGCAGGCTAGAACCAGTGGGGAAAACAGACTGGACCCAGTAAGGAGGGAAGACTGGCACCAGTAAGGAATGCAGACTGGCACCAGTAAGACAGTGCCCCCCCCCCCAATGCCAGGGAGGGGACAACAACAACCCCCCCTCCCCTTCCCCCCCTCAGCGGGGCCGTCCCTCCCCCAGGGCCCATTTAGGGGCCGGTAGGTGACGGGTGACAGGTGACGGGTGACAGGTCCCAGCCCGAGGGTGCCACCGTGACCAGGAGGGGGACACATCACCGTGCAGCCACCCCTCAAATTTGCCCAATTTCCCTCTTTTTCAGCCCAAAAGATGGCGCAGGTACCACCAGGACACCAGCACACCGAGAGCCTGGGCAGCGGCAAAGCCATCGCTGTCCTCACCTCCGGGGGGGACGCCCAGGGTAAGGGACACCCCCAGGGGGGACCCCCCCAAAAATAACCCCCCCATGAGGGTCGAGGTGTGTTTTGGGGAGAAACCAGCTGGAAACGGGACGGTGGTGGCTGGATCATGGGTGGGGGTTGAGGTTCTCAGCGGGTTTGGGGGGTGGTTGAGGTGCTTAAGGGGTATCAGGGGTGACTTTGGGGTGAGGGGGGCTGTGGGGAAGAGCTGAGGGGAGTTTTGGGGTGCAGGGGTGGGGGTCAGGGTGTATGGACCCCATGCCAAAATTGGGGGGGGGTTAAAGGGATGGAGGCAGCACTGGAGGAGGGTTGGAGTTGCCCAAAACCGTGGGGATTCAGCCCAAAGCTGGTTCTCTATGCAAGTGGCTGCACAAAAGGGGGGGGTACCCCAGGTTTTTTTTTGGGGGGGGGGGGGGGGGCCCAACCCATAGGGTCTCACCCATGAGGGTCTCACTTGGGTCGTGTTGTCCCCCCGCCCGGTGTCACGCGGCGGCACCACTAAAGGTCAACGGGGCAAAAATAACCCAGCAGCTGTAGGGAAGGAGGGGGGGAACTGGGGGGGTTTGGGGGTGCCGAGCCCTGGCGCTGCCCAAAGATTGGAGGGGGGGGGGGGCAGGATGGGTTTTGGGGTTCCCTGGGGTGACACTCTCCACCCCAGGGATGAACGCTGCCGTCCGGGCTGTGGTGCGTGTGGGTATCTACACCGGCGCCAAGGTGTACTTTGTGCATGAGGTGAGTGCTGAAACCCCCCCCAAAATGCTCTCAGCTCCTCCCCCACCCCTCAAATTTTGGGTCCATTAGGTTGGGGGTGTCCATATATGTCACCCCCACCCCCCCCACTTTAATCTTCCAGGGCTACCAGGGACTGGTGGATGGAGGGGACAACATCAAGGAGGCCACGTGGGAGAGCGTCTCCATGATGCTGCAGTTGGTGAGGGGTGGCTGAGCCCGGCCAGCTTGTTGCACTGATGGTGGGGGCTGGGTTGGGGGGGGGGAAACACACTCAAGAAGGGGGGGGGGGGGTGTTGGTGTAACCCTACTCCGGCGGTGCCGGGGTCAAGCCTGAAAATAACCCGAAACCGGAGCCGGGATGATGGTGATGGGGGAAGGGAGGAGGAAGAGGGAGGGGGTGTTATGGTGGAGGGGGGGGTGGGGATGGATACTCAGCACCCATGTGGGGGTCCCACAGGGGGGTACTGTGATCGGGAGCGCCCGGTGCCAGGACTTTAGGACGCGGGAGGGGCGCCTGAAAGCAGCCAGGAACCTGGTGAAACGTGGCATCACCAACCTGTGCGTCATCGGCGGTGACGGCAGCCTGACCGGCGCTGACACCTTCCGGGCTGAGTGGAGCAGCCTCCTGGCTGAACTGGTCAAAGTGGGTAAGTGGGTGATCCCCCCACCCGCCCCCTTCCCCAAGCTGGGACCCCCCCTCCCAGTGCTTCTTCTATGAGGGGAAAAAGGGAGGGGAGGGAGAGGGGGTGTCTAGCAAAACTGGGGGGGGTTGGACTCAAATTAGGGGCTGTTGTAACCAAAATTGGGGTAGTTGGACCCAAATGGAGGTGGTTGTGCCCGAATTAGAGCGGTTGTACCCAAAATTGGGGCAGTTGTACCCAAAATTAGGGTGGTTGTGCCCAAATTAGGGGCTGTTGTAACCAAAATTGGGGTAGTTGGACCTAAATTGAGGTGGTTGTGCCCAAAATGAGGGTGGTTGTACCCAAAATTGGGGCAGTTGTACCCAAATCAGGGGCTGTTGTACCCAAATTAAGGTGGTTGTACCCGAAGAAGGGGCATTTGTATGCAAAATTAGGGTGGTTGTAATCAAATTAGGGGTGGTTGTAACCAAAATTAGAGTGGATGTACCCAAATTAGGGGCTGTCGTATCCAATTTAGGGGTGGTTGTATCCAAATTAGGGCATTTGTACCCAAATTAGAGCAGTTGTGCCCAAAATTAGGGTGGTTGTACCCAAATTAGGGGTGGTTGTACCCAAAATTGGGGTGGTTGTAAGCAAATTAAGGTGGTTGTACCCAAATTAGGGGCTGTTGTAACCGAAATTGGGGTGGTTGTACCCAAATTAAGGTGGTTGTGCCCAAAATTAGGGTGGTTGTACCCAAAATTGGGGCAGTTGTACCTAAAATGAGGGTGATTGTACCCAAAATTGGGGCATTTGTACCCAAATTAGAGCAGTTTTACCCAAAAATTGGACTGTTGTACCCAAATTCAGGCAGTTGTAACCAAAATTGGGGTGGTGCTGCCCAAAACTAGGGTGGTTGTGCCTAAACTAGGGGTGGTTGTACCCCAAATTAGGGCAGTTGTACCCAAATTAGGGCTGTTTGTACCCAAATTAGGGGCATTTGTACCCAAAATTCTTGCGGTTGTACCCAAATTAGGGGTCGTGGTGCCAAAATTAGGGGTAGTTGTACCCAAATTAGGGCAGTTGTACCCAAATTAGGGGTGTTTGTACCCAAAATTGAGGTGGTTGTACCCAAAATTGAGGTGGTTTTACCCAAATTAGGGGTGGTTGTATCCAAAATTAGGGTGGTTGTAACCAAAATTGGGGTGGCTGTACCCAAATTAGGGGTGGTTGTGCCCAAAATTAGGGTGGTTGCAAGCAAAATTGGGGTGTTTTTACCCAAATTAGGGCAGTTGTACCCAAATTAGGATGGTTGTCCCAAAAACTGGAGTGGTTGTACCCCAAATTAGGGGCGGTTCGTCCCCGTGGGGTTGTTTTGGGGTGAATGCAGAGAAGAAAAGGGGGTGTCCCACCCTGCAACAGGGGGGATCACGGCGGAGGAGGCGAAGAAGTCGAGTCACCTGAACATCGTGGGCATGGTGGGCTCCATCGACAACGACTTCTGCGGCACCGACATGACCATCGGCACCGACTCGGCGCTGCACCGCATCATGGAGATCGTGGATGCCATCACCACCACGGCCCAGAGGTGATGGGGAAACACCCCCACACCCCCATATCCTCCACACTGTGGAGGGGACACACACACACACACATACACCCCAACCCTGGTGTCCTGGTCTTTGCCATGGGGTGAAACTCCTGCTCCCCACAGCCACCAACGGACCTTCGTGCTGGAAGTGATGGGTCGGCACTGCGGGTACGGCGCTGGCACCGGCATCCAGGAACAAAACAGGGGGGGAACCCCTGTTTCCCCCCCCCCCTCAAACAAGCCCTAAAATGCCTCTTTTTACCCCACTCTCAGGTACCTGGCGCTCATCACCGCCCTGGCGTGCGGCGCCGACTGGGTCTTCATCCCCGAGTCCCCTCCTGAGGATGACTGGGAAGACCACCTGTGCCGGCGCCTAACCGAGGTAGGATGGGCTCCAACGGGGCTCCAACAGGCTCTGAGTCCCCATCCTGTCCCCTTTGTCACCTCCCTTGTGTCCTTCCTCCCCCTCAAAGACCCGTGTGGGCGGCTCGAGGTTGAACATCATCATCGTGGCGGAAGGCGCCATCGACAAGCACGGCAAGGCCATCACCTCCGACGACATCAAATCCGTGAGCGGGGAGGCGCTGGAGGGTGGGGGGATGTTACAACCCCCCTTTTTAGGACACCCCACCCCTCTCCTGACCCTGCCAAGGGGTTGGATCCAGGTGCATCCCTGTTTCCTGTAGCTGGTGGTGAAGCGTTTGGGATACGACACCCGTGTCACCATCCTGGGCCACGTCCAGCGCGGTGGGACGCCCTCTGCCTTTGACCGCATCCTGGTGGGTGGCTGTATCCCACCCCCCTCCAAGGGAAAAAGGGGGTTTGGGAGTGAGTAGGGGGGTAACATCCCCATCCCTGTTCCCTCCAGGGCAGCAGGATGGGTGTTGAAGCCGTCATGGCGCTGCTGGAGGGGACCCCTGACACCCCCGCCTGTGTCGTCAGCCTCTCGGGCAACCAAGCCGTGCGGCTGCCGCTGATGGAGTGTGTGCAGGTGGTGAGTAGGGGGGCTGAACCCTGCTGGAGAGACACAAACCCACCCAAAAAGATGCAAACCCACCCAAAATTATGCAAAAACTCACCCAGCATGATACAAACCCTCCCAAAATGATGCTAACCCACCCAAAATGATGCAAAAACCCACTCAAAATGATGTAAAACCCCACCCAGCATGACACAAACCCACCCAAAATGATCAAAAAACCCAGCCAGCATGATGCAGACCCATCTAACACAACTCAAACCCACCCAAAAAGACACAAACCCACCCAAAATGATCCAAAACCCACCCAGAATGATGCAAACCCACCCAAAATGATGCAAAAACCCACCCAAAAAGATGCAAACCCACCCAAAAAGATGCAAACCCACCCAAAAAGATGCAAACCTACCCAAAATGATGCAAACCCACCCAAAACGATACAAAAACTCACCCAGCATGATGCAAACCCACCCAAAATGATGCCAAAACCCACCCGAAATGATGCAAAAGCCCACTCAAAATGATGCAAAACCCCACCCAGCATGACACAAACCCACCCAAAATGATCAAAAAACCCAACCAGCATGATGCAGACCCACCTAACACAACTCAAACCCACCCAAAAAGACACAAACCCACCCAAAATGATCCAAAACCCCACCCAGAATGATGCAAACCCACCCAAAATGATCCATAAACCCACCCAACACAATGCAAACCCACCCAAAATAATGGAAACCCACCCAAAACAATGCAAAAACTCACCCAGCATGATGCAAACCCACTCGAAATGATGCAAAAACCCCACCCAGCATGACACAAACCCACCCAAAATGATCAAAAAAGCCAACCAGCATGATGCAGACCCACCTAACACAACTCAAACCCATCCAAAAAGACACAAACCCACCCAAAATGATCCAAAACCCCACCCAGAATGATGCAAACCCACCCAAAATGATCCATAAACCCACCCAGCACGATGCAAACCCACCCAAAAAGACCCAAAACCCCACCCAGAATGATGCAAACCCACCCAAAATGATCCATAAACCCACCCAACACAATGCAAACCCACCCAGCATGATGCAAACCCACCCAAAATGATGCCAAAACCCACCCGAAATGATGCAAAAGCCCACTCAAAATGATGCAAAACCCCACCCAGCATGACACAAACCCACCCAAAATGATCAAATAACCCAGCCAGCATGATGCAGACCCACCTAACACAACTCAAACCCACCCAAAAAGACACAAACCCACCCAAAATGATCCAAAACCCACCCAGAATGATGCAAACCCACCCAAAATGATCCATAAACCCACCCAACACAATGCAAACCCACCCAAAATAATGGAAACCCACCCAAATCAACGCAAAAACTCACTCAGCATGATGCAAACCCACTCAAAATGATGCAAAAACCCGACCCAGCATGACACAAACCCACCCAAAATGATCAAAAAACCCAACCAGCATGATGCAGACCCACATAACACAACTCAAACCCACCCAAAAAGACACAAACCCACCCAAAATGATCCAAAACCCCACCCAGAATGATGCAAACCCACCCAAAATGATCCATAAACCCACCCAACACAATGCAAACCCACCCAAAAAGATGCAAACCCACCCAAAATGATGCAAACCCACCCAAAACGATACAAAAACTCACCCAGCATGATGCAAACCCACCCAAAATGATCCAAAAACCCACCCAAAATGATGCAAACCCACCAAAAATGATGCAAAAACCCACCCAACACAATGCAAACCCACCCAAAATAATGGAAACCCACCCAAAACAACGCAAAAACTCACCCAGCATGATGCAAACCCACTCGAAATGATGCAAAAACCCCACCCAGCATGACACAAACCCACCCAAAATGATCAAAAAACCCAACCAGCATGATGCAGACCCACCTAACACAACTCAAACCCACCCAAAAAGACACAAACCCACCCAAAATGATCCAAAACCCCACCCAGAATGATGCAAACCCACCCAAAATGATCCATAAACCCACCCAACACAATGCAAACCCACCCAAAAAGATGCAAACCCACCCAAAAAGACGCAAACCCACCCAAAATGATCCAAAACCCCACCCAGAATGATGCAAACCCACCCAAAATGATCCATAAACCCACCCAACACAATGCAAACCCACCCAAAAAGATGCAAACCCACCCAAAATGATGCAAACCCACCCAAAATGATACAAAAACTCACCCAGCATGACACAAACCCACCCAAAATGATGCCAAAACCCACCCGAAATGATGCAAAAGCCCACTCAAAATGATGCAAAACCCCACCCAGCATGACACAAACCCACCCAAAATGATCAAATAACCCAGCCAGCATGATGCAGACCCACCTAACACAACTCAAACCCACCCAAAAAGACACAAACCCACCCAAAATGATGCAAAAACCCACCCAAAATGATGCAAACCCACCCAAAATGATGCAAACCCACCCAAAATGATGCAAAAACCGACCCAACACAATGCAAACCCACCCAAAATAATGGAAACCCACCCAAAACAACACAAAAACTCACCCAGCATGATGCAAACCCACTCGAAATGATGCAAAAACCCCACCCAGCATGACACAAACCCACCCAAAATGATCAAATAACCCAGCCAGCATGATGCAGACCCACCTAACACAACTCAAACCCACCCAAAAAGACACAAACCCACCCAAAATGATGCAAAAACCCACCCAGCACGATGCAAACCCACCCAAAAAGATGCAATCCCACACAAAATGATGGAAACCCACCCAAAATGATGCAAAAACTCACCCAGCACGATGCAAACCCACCCAAAATGATGCCAAAACCCACCCAAAATGATGCAAAAACCCACCCAAGATGATCCAAAAACCCACCCAGCATGACACAAACCCACCCAAAATGATCAAAAAACCCCACCCAGCATGATGCAGACCCACCTAACACAACTCAAACCCATCCAAAAAGACACAAACCCACCCAAAATGATCCAAAACCCCACCCAGAATGATGCAAACCCATCTAACACAACTCAAACCCATCCAAAAAGACACAAATCCACCCAAAATGATCCAACCCCACCCAGCATGATGCAAACTCACTCAACACGACGCAAAAACCCACCCAACGTGATGCAAACCCACCCAAAACGATGCAAAAACCCACCCAAAACGACACAAACCCACCCAAAATGATCCAAAAACCCACCCAGCATGATGCAAACCCACCCAGTGCCATCCAAACCCCCCTGTCTGTGGTACCAACACCCCCCACCCTTCCTTTCCCTCTCCTCCCCACAGACCAAAGACGTGACCACAGCCATGAACGAGGGCCGCTTCGACGACGCCCTGAAGCTGAGGGGCCGGTGAGCATCTGCACCCCATCTTTTGGCTGATGGGGGGGGGGGTGTCCCCAAACTCTGGCAACCCCCAGAGCTCCCCCTACACCCCCAATTCACCCTTCACAGGAGCTTCCAGAACAACTGGAACGTGTACAAGCTGCTGGCGCACATCCGCCCGCCCTCCACCAAGGTAAAGCAGCGGGGAGGGGGTGATGGGGACCTCCCCCCCCCTCAAAGCCCACTGAGTTCATCCCCTTCCCCCCCAAAATCTGTCTCCTGCCTCCCCACAGAGTGGCTACACCCTGGCTGTGCTCAACGTGGGTGCTCCAGCCGCCGGCATGAACGCGGCTGTGAGATCCACCGTCCGCATCGGGCTGATCCACGGCCACCGGATGCTGGCGGTACATGATGGCTTTGAAGGGCTGGCCTATGGGAAGGTGAGACCCCTGGGATAAAGGGAGGGGCACCCCGAGATGTGGAGGGTACCCCAAGATGCAGGGGGCACACCCCAAGAGGTGGGGGGCAACCCAAGATGGGGATGCTCAACCTCCTTCCTAATCCCAGTTGGGGTACGGCGCACCCTGCTGTTGCCCCCCAGTTTAGGGGAAGGCAGTGGGTTACCCCAATATGGTTGTGGGGAAGCTGGCGCACCCCAAAAATCCTTCTCCTACCCTTCTGCACCCCCCCTTCCCCACCAACTTGCTGCTTTCCTCCCAAGGTGGAAGAAATCAGCTGGGACAGAGTCGGCGGCTGGACTGGGCTGGGAGGATCCAAACTGGGGACAAAGAGGTAACGCTTCTCCCAAGGGTGGGGGGGGGAGATCCCCTTGAAAAGGGGGGGTCCCAGTTGCAGCCCCCCACCCCAGGAAGGCTAAGACAAGGATATTTCACCCTCCCAGGACTCTTCCCAAGAAATACTTTGAGGAAATCAGCGCCAACATCAGCAACTTCGGCATCCACGGCCTGATCATCATCGGCGGCTTCGAGGTGAGCGGGAAGGGGTGGTGGGATACTGGGGTCAGGGGGAGGTTCCCAGTACCTCCCCAGTGCCAACAGGCTGTGCCACGCTGCCCTCAGGCTTTCACAGGCAGCCTGGAGCTGATGGAAGGGAGAGCAAAGTACGAGGAGCTCTGCATCCCCCTCTGCGTCATCCCCGCCACCGTCTCCAACAACGTCCCCGGCTCCGACTTCAGCATCGGCGCCGACACCGCGCTCAACACCATCACCACGGTACAGCCCTCCCTACCATCCCCAGCCACGCCTCTAGTTAACCCTTCCCCCACCCCAAATCTCCTTCCTTCACCCCAATTCTCCCTCCTCCTCCTCCTCCTCCTCAGACCTGTGACCGCATCAAGCAGTCGGCGGCCGGCACCAAGCGCCGCGTCTTCATCATCGAGACCATGGGCGGCTTCTGCGGTTACTTGGCCACCATGGCTGGGCTGGCAGCCGGTGCTGATGCTGCCTACATCTATGAGGAGCACTTCAACATCCATGATCTGCAGGTTGGGGACCCCCCCCACACCCCCCATTTCTTCATACCTCATAGCCAGGGCCGTGTTTATTCCCATCTCTGAGCTCCTCAAGCTCCATCTCCTGATCCACGTAGGTCAATGTGGAGCATCTGACAGAGAAGATGAAGACGACGGTGAAGAGGGGGCTGGTGCTGAGGTAGGACCCTGGTGTGAAGAGGCTGGATCCATGGGATGAGCCCAGTGGGATGAGGTTTAACAAGGCCAAGGGCAGAGTGCTGCACATGGGACAGAACAACCCCCAGCAGCTACAGGCTGGGGGAGACTGGCTGGAGAAGGACCTGGGGGTGTTGGGTGACTGACCATGAGCCAGCAGTGAGCCCAGGAAGGCCAAGGGCATCCTGGCTTGTGTCACCACAGCGTGGCCAGTAGGGCTGGGGAGGGGATTGTGCCCCTGGACTGGGCACTGGGGAGGCTGCACCTCCAGTGCTGGGTCCAGTTCTGGGCTCCTCAGCATCAGAAGGACATTGGGGTGCTGGGGTGAGTCCAGAGAAGGGCAACCAGGCTGGGGAAGGGGCTGGAGGGTGAATCCTCTGAGGAGCGGCTGAAGGAGCTGGGGGTGTTGAGCCTGGAGAAGAGGAGGCTGAGGGGAGACCTTCTCCCCACCTCCCCTGCCCTGCCAGGAGGGTGCAGAGAGGTGGGCGATGGTCTCTGCAGCCAGGGGACAGGAGATGGGACAAGGGGCAATGGGCTCAAGCTGCCCCAGGGCAGGGGCAGAGCAGATGGGAGGGGAAAGTTCTTCCCTGGGAGAGTTGTGGGGCTGGGGAACAGGGGCTGAGTCCCCACCCCTGGGTGTGTTTAACAGACAGGCAGATGAGGTCCTCAGGGATCTGGTTTAGCACAGGATGGGATTGGTTGGACTTGATGATCTTCAAGGTCTTTTCCAACCTGGTGATTCTGTGGAATGGATGGGGGGGTGGGGGGGTGGTGCAGCTGAGACCTGTCACACTCATATCACCCCCTCCCTGAGCCCCCTCTCTCCTTGCCTGGAGCAGGAACGAGCGTTGTAACGAGAACTACACCACCGACTTCATCTACAACCTCTACTCAGAGGAAGGGAAGGGCATCTTTGACTGCAGGAAGAACGTGCTGGGCCACATGCAGCAGGTATGGACACATGTCCCAGCTATGGGAAGGGGCTACAGGTTGGGAGACCCTCACCCAGGGCTTCTCCTTGCTCACCCTGTCCTTCTTCCCACACAGGGTGGCACCCCAACCCCCTTTGATAGGAACTTTGGCACCAAAATGGGTGCTAAAGCTGTGGCTTGGATCACTGGGAAGATCAAGGAGTGCTCCCGGCACGGTGGGTGCCACACCAGGGGTTACTTAGGGAGGGGGTTTCCCAAAAGCAAAGGGCTCCCCTGGAGATTTTGGGAGGGGGGGAAAGGGGATCTGAACCACTCCCCACCTGCCCTGGCAGGTCGTATCTTCGCCAACACGGCCGACTCAGCCTGTCTGCTGGGGATGAGGAAGCGCAGCCTCGTCTTCCAGCCCATCACCGAGCTCAGGGAGCAGACTGACTTCGAGTAGGTGCCCCCTAAACCCTCCCCAAACCCCAAAACCTCCTTCCTCTCCCCTTCCCCCATCCCTAAACCACTTCCCAACCCCAAAACCTCCTTCCTCTCCCCTTCCCCCCAACCCTAAACCCTCCCCAAACCCCAAAACCTCCTTCCTCTCCCCTTCCCCCCAACCCTAAACCCTCCCCAAACCCCAAAACCTCCTTCCTCTCCCCTTCCCCCATCCCTAAACCACTTCCCAACCCCAAAACCTCCTTCCTCTCCCCTTCCCCCCAACCCTAAACCCTCCCCAAACCCTAAAACCTCCTTCCTCTCCCCTTCCCCCCATCCCTAAACCACTTCCCAACTCCAAAACCTCCTTCCTCTCCCCTTCCCCCCATCCCTAAACCACTTCCCAACCCTAAAACCTCCTTCCTCTCCCCTTCCCCCCATCCCTAAACCACTTCCCAACCCTAAAACCTCCTTCCTCTCCCCTTCCCCCATCCCTAAACCACTTCCCAACCCTAAAACCTCCTTCCTCTCCCCTTCCCCCCATCCCTAAACCACTTCCCAACCCTAAAACCTCCTTCCTCTCCCCTTCCCCCATCCCTAAACCACTTCCCAACCCCAAAACCTCCTTCCTCTCCCCTTCTGCCCATCCCTAAACCACTTCCCAACCCCAAAACCTCCTTCCTCTCCCCTTCCCCCCATCCCTAAACCCTCCCCAAACCCTAAAACCTCCTTCCTCTCCCCTTCCCCCCCATCCCTAAACCACTTCCCAACCCCAAAACCTCCTTCCTCTCCCCTTCCCCCCAACCCTAAACCCTCCCCAAACCCCAAAACCTCCTTCCTCTCCCCTTCCCCCCATCCCTAAACCACTTCCCAACCCCAAAACCTCCTTCCTCTCCCCTTCCCCCCATCCCTAAACCACTTCCCAACCCTAAAACCTCCTTCCTCTCCCCTTCCCCTCATCCCTAAACCACTTCCCAACCCTAAAACCTCCTTCCTCTCCCCTTCCCCCATCCCTAAACCACTTCCCAACCCCAAAACCTCCTTCCTCTCCCCTTCTGCCCATCCCTAAACCACTTCCCAACCCCAAACCCTCCTTCCTCTCCCCTTCCCCCCATCCCTAAACCACTTCCCAACCCCAAGAAAGCCAAACACAACAGGTTGGAACCACTCCTGAGGACACCACAGCGTGGTGGTGTTCTCCAGAACCACCATCCCACCCTCTCCCCATCTCTCTGTCTCCCCTCACCCTCAGGCACCGCCTCCCAAAGGAGCAGTGGTGGCTGAAGCTCAGACCCATCCTAAAAATCCTGGCCAAGTACAGCATCGAGCTGGACACCTCAGAGAAAGCCCACCTGGAGCACGTCACACGCAAGAGGATCTCCCTGGAGTCCAACATCTAAGCCAAAAACGGGTTCTCCCCCCCCACATACACCCCAGAGCACGTTCCCATGTCCCCTGCTGTAGCTCACACCCTTCAAAGAGCAGTTTTTCCCCACCCCAGCCCAAAGCAGAGGGTAAATTTGGGGTTGGTTTAGGTGTTTTCAAAGCTTTTGGAAAGAGAAGAAGAGGTTGGTTCCCCCCACACCCCACACCCCCCCAAGCATCGTGGTGCTGAGCTCAGAGTGATGAGCTGAGAGGAAACAGGCCAGACAGAATCCCCCCCCTTCCAGGGCAGTGTTTTGGTGTGGAAAAGAAGGGGAAAAGTGGGAATGAAGATGCTTCAATAAACTGGAATCGCTCACTTGGGGTGGGAAACGCACCCCACGCTCTGTGCTCATCCCTTGGGAAGGCAAATACGGCTCCCCCAGTCCTGAACCAGCTTCCCCAGTCCCAAACTGGCTCCCCCAGGCCCCAAACAGGCTCCCTGAGTCCCAACCTGGTTCCTTCAGGCCCGACCTGGCTCCTCCTGTCCCCATCCTGCTCCCCCAGGCTCTGACCTGGCTCCCCCAGTGCCCGGCCTGGCTCCCCCAGTCCCAACACAGCTCCCCCAGTCCCAAACCTGGCTCCCCCAGTCCCAACACAGCTCCCCCAGTCCCAAACCTGGCTCCCCCAGTCCCAAAACCTGGCTCCCCCAGTCCCAACACAGCTCCCCCAGTCCCCAGCCCAGCTCCCCCAGTCCCAAAACCTGGCTCCCCCAGTCCCAAAACCTGGCTCCCCCAGTCCCAACACAGCACCCCCAGTCCCAAACTGGGCTCCCCAAGTCCCAACTCGGCTCCCCCAGGCCCAAACCTGGCTTCCTGAGTCCCAAACCTGGCTCCCCCAGTCCCAACACAGCTCCCCCAGTCCCAAACTGGGCTCCCCCAGCCCCAAATCAGCTCCCCCAGTCCCAAACCTGGCTTCCTGAGTCCCAAACCTGGCTCCCCCAGTCCCAACACGGCTCCCCCAGTCCCCAGCCCAGCTCCCCCAGTCCCAAACCTGGCTCCCCCAGTCCCAACACGGCTCCCCCAGTCCCCAGCCCAGCTCCCCCAGTCCCAAAACCTGGCTCCCCCAGTCCCAACACAGCTCCCCCAGTCCCAAACTGGGCTCCCCAAGTCCCAACTCGGCTCCCCCAGGCCCCACTCAGCTCCCCCAGGCCCAAACCATCTCCCTCAGTCTCAAACTGGCTCCCCCAGTCCCAAGCCAGCTTCTCCAGGCCCAACCTGGCTTCTCCAGGCCCAACCTGGCTTCTCCAGGTCCAACCTGGCTTCTCCAGGCCCAACCCGGCTCCCCCAGGCCCAACCCGGCTCCCCCAGGCCCAACCCGGCTCCCCCAGGCCCAACCCGGCTCCCCCAGGCCCAATCTGGCTCCACCAGTCCCCACCTGGCTCCACCAGGCCTGACCCTGCTCACCCTGTCCCTACCCGGCTCCCCCAGCCCCCAACCTGCCTCCCCCAGTCCCCTGCCCGGCACCCCCAGGCCCAAACTGGGCTCCCTGAGTCCCGACCCAGCTCTCCGAGTCCCCAGCCCAGCTCCCCCAGTCCAAACCCAGCTCCCCCAGGCCCAAAACAGGCTCCCCCAGGCCCAAAACAGGCTCCCCCTGTCCCAAGCCCCAGCTGCCCCAAGCCCCAGCTCCCCCAGTCCCCCCCAGCCTCCCCCACTCCCCACCTGGCTCCCTGAGTCCCAAACCGGCTCCCCCAGCCCCAAACCAGCTCCCCCAGCCCCAAACCAGCTCCCCAAGGCCCCCCCAGCTTCCCCAAGGCCCCACCCCGCTCCCTGAGTCTGAAAGCAGCTCCCCCAGGCCCCAGCTGAGGCTCCCCCCAGCCCAAATCAGCTCCCTGAGTCCCCACCTGGCTCCCCCAGTCCCGATCTGGCTCCCCCAGTCCCCACCTGGCTCCCCCAGTCCCAGCCTGGCTCCCCCAGTCCCCGCCTGGCTCCCCCAGTCCCAGCCTGGCTCCCCCAGTCCCCGCCTGGCTCCCCCAGTCCCTGCCTGGCTCCCCCAGTCCCCACGTGGCTCCCCCAGTCCCAGCCTGGCTCCCCCAGTCCCGATCTGGCTCCCCCAGTCCCAGCCTGGCTCCCCCAGTCCCAGCCTGGCTCCCCCAGTTCCTGCCTGGCTCCCCCAGTTCCTGCCTGGCTCCCCCAGTCCCGATCTGGCTCCCCCTGTCCCCACCTGGCTCCCCCAGTCCCTGCCTGGCCTCCCCCAGTCCCTGCCTGGCCTCCCCCAGTCCCGATCTGGCTCCCCCAGTCCCTGCCTGGCTCCCCCAGTCCCAGCCTGGCCTCCCCCAGTCCCAATCTGGCTCCCCCAGTCCCTGCCTGGCTCCCCCAGTCCCAGCCTGGCTCCCCCAGTCCCAGCCTGGCCTCCCCCAGTCCCAATCTGGCTCCCCCAGTCCCAGCCTGGCTCCCCCAGTCCCGATCTGGCCTCCCCCAGTCCCGATCTGGCTCCCCCAGTCCCCACCTGGCTCCCCCAGTCCCAGCCTGGCTCCCCCAGTCCCAGCCTGGCTCCATCAGTCCCAGCCTGGCTCCCCCAGTCCCAATCCGTCTCCCCCAGTCCCAACCTGCCTCCCCCAGGCCCCAAACCCGCCTTCCCCTGTCCCCACCCCAGCACCCCCAGACCCTGGCCCGGCTCCCCCAGCCCCAAATCAGCTCCCCCAGCCCCAAACCTGGCTCCCAGAGTTCCCCACACTGGCTCCCCTAAGCCCAGACCCAGCTCCCTCAGGGCCCGAACTGGCTCCCAGAGCCCTGACCCGGCTCCCCCCATCCCAAACCCAGCTCCCCCAGTGTTCAGCCTGGCTCCCCCTGTCCCCAAACCGGCTCCCCCAGCCCCAAACCGGCTCCCCAAGGCCCCCCTGGCCTCCCTAAGTCCCCACCCGGCTCCCCCAGCTCCAGCCCCAGCTCCCCAAGGCCCTCCCAGCCTCCTCAAGTCCCCACCCAGCTCCCCCAGTCTCCAGCCCCGGTTCCCCCAGTTCCTGCATGGCCTCTCCCAGTCCCCAGACCCGGCTCCCCCAGTGCCCTGCCCGGCCTGCCTCCCCCCAGGCCCCAAACCTGGCTCCCTGAGGCCCAGACCCAGCTCCCCCAGACCCCAAACCCAGCTCCCCCAGGAGATGTGGGTATGTGAGCTCTGCCCCCAGGGAGGGGGTCAGCACCAGGAGAGGGGGTCAGCACCGCACCCAAACCCAGCTTCTCCCTAATTCCTGCCTTGAAGAAGGGGTTTCCCCACCCTCCCCACACCAAAACCTCACTTTTCCCCCAAAAATCTGCCTCAACACCAAAAAAAACAGGGAAAAAACCATGTTAATCCAACCACTGGGATATAATTTGCCATAAAAGGTGGGGGTTGGTCATCCAAACTTGAGCCAGGGCGGGGGGTGTGGGTGTGGGAAGAGGCGCCGAGCAAGGAATCCACGCGTCCCAAACTCCAAAGGGGTGAAACCTCATCCTGAGGGAGCAGAGCTGGAGGGAGCCAAAGGTCAGTGTGGAAGAGGAGCAGCACCTCTTTTTTTTGGGGGGGCTTAGCTAAGGAGGAGGACATACTCCTTGAGGCAGGTGGGTAAAGGAAGCTGCTTCACCGCCTCCGGTAGGAAACGTACGCCCAGGCTGCGTCGTACGGCGTATCGTGACAGAGTCTGTAAGGTGCCAGGGACAGAGCAGAGCAAGGTGAGCTTCTCACAGAGCTGCTGATCCCTGGTGACCTCCCAAGGCATGTTACCATCCTTCCTCAACTCAAAATGTCCAATCGCACGGTGGAGAAGGTCAAAACACGAATCCTCCCGTTCCGTCCCTAAACCCCTCACCAACAAAGCCACCAAACGAGAGATGGGGGTCTGGCCTTTTAAATTCACCACCCTGACCTCAGCCCCAAAATCCAGGAGGATGCTGACGCTCTCCAGGTTACCCTTCATGGCTGCCCAACTCAAAGGGGTGTCGTTGTTGTAGTCGCGGGCGTTGACCAAGGCTCCGTTCTCCAGCAGCGAGCGGACGCACTCGGCGTTGTTCTTGAAGGCTGCCCAGTGCAGGGGGGTGTCCTTGTTGCCATCCAGGGCGTTGGGATTGGCTCCATATTCCAGGAGGATCTCCACACAGGTTTCATCCTTTTCTGCTGCATAGTGGAGGGCTGTTCGGTTGTAGCCGTCCAAGGCGTTGACCTGTTGGGAGGAGAGGAGGAGGTAAGGGGAAGGAGGTGTGGAAAGGATTTGGTGGGGGGGGAGGATGTCAATGAGGCTCTTGGAGGTTCTTCAGAGGGGTCTGGAGAGGCTGGATCCATGGGATGAGCCCAGTGGGATGGGGTTTAACAGGGCAGAGTCTTGCACTTGGGATGTTACAACTCCCAGCAGCTACAGGCTGGGGGAGATTGGGTGGAGAGTTGTCAGGCAGAGAAGGACCTGGGGGTGTTGGGTGACTGACCACAAGCCAGCAGTGAGCCCAGGAAGGCCAAGGGCATCCTGGCTTGTGTCAGGAATAGTGTGGCCAGTAGGTCTGGGAGGGGATTGTCCCCCTGGACTGGGCACTGGGGAGGCTGCAGCTCCAGTGCTGGGTCCAGTTCTGGGCTCCTCAGCATCAGAAGGACATTGGGGTCCTGGGGTGAGTCCAGAGAAGGGCAACCAGGCTGGGGAAGGGGCTGGAGGGTGAATCCTCTGAGGAGCAGCTGAGGGAGCTGGGGGTGTTGAGCCTGGAGAAGAGGAGGCTGAGGGGAGACCTTCTCCCCACCTCCCCTGCCCTGCCAGGAGGGTGCAGAGAGGTGGGTGATGGTCTCTTCAGCCAGGGGACAGGAGATAGGACAAGGGGCAATGGGCTTAAGCTGCCCCAGGGCAGGGGCAGGGCAGATGGGAGGGGAAAGTTCTTCCCTGGGAGAGTTGTGGGGCTGGGGAACAGGGGCTAGGAGCAGGACCTGGGACAGGAGCAGGGCCTGGAGCAGGAGCAGGACCTGGGACAGGGTCCCCAGGGAGGGGGCTGAGTCCCCGCCCCTGGGTGTGTTTAAAAACAGGGCAGATGAGGTGCTCAGGGATCTGGTTTAGCTCAGGATGGGACTGGTTGGACTTGATGATCTTCAAGTTCTTTTCCAACCCTGTGACTCTGTGATACTCCAGTTCCTGATGGTGTCAGGGAAGCTCCACCAACACCACATGAATCCTCACCTCAAATTTAGCAGATGGGAAAAGCAGGAGAACACAAGGAAGGGCCAAAAAACTCAAGCAGCAACCAGGATTGGGGTTCTTCCTTCAGTCACCCACCCCAAAACTACCCTGAAAGCCCAACCATTTCCCTCCCAGCTGGGATAACAACCCTTCCCCTCAGCCCTTTTCTCCCTCAGAGAGAAAGGAGCCGCTGGAAACCAGCAGCTCAAACCTCAAACCACCCCCCACTCCCCACACACCCCACCACAACTTCCCATCCCTTCTTCAAAGGGCCCTCTGCACCCTTTTGAGGGAGGGTTTGGGGGGGTTCTTTTTAGGGTGGGGGTCTCAGAAAGCCTTTACCTCTGCTCCCTTCTGCAGCAGGAGCTCCACACAGTCGGCGTCAGCCACCATACAGGCGCAGTGCAGGGGTTTCAGGGTGCCGTGCATGCAGTTGACATCTGCACCCTGGGA
Organism: Gallinula chloropus; assembly: GCF_964237585.1. Classification (NCBI taxonomy): domain Eukaryota; kingdom Metazoa; phylum Chordata; class Aves; order Gruiformes; family Rallidae; genus Gallinula; species Gallinula chloropus. The sequence goes on along the minus strand of NW_028168175.1, from coordinate 18,605 downwards.
AAACACCCCAACCAACCACAACAGGCATGAGCCAACCCACCCACTTTTGGGGTGCCTTTTTCCCCCACTTCCCCCATATTCAGCATCATTAGGAGGTTTATTAAGTAGCTGGTATAATGATCCCTCTTTGAGCTGTTGTGGACACAAGAGCCCCATGCTGGGAGAAGCCCCCTGGGAGAAGCCCCCTGGGAGAAGCCCCCTGGGAGAAGCCCCCTAGGACTCTGTGTTCCTGAGTGATGGTGTTAATGAAGTTAATTGATCATTGGGGAGTGATGCTGTGAGAAATGGGGTGGGGGTTTTGGGCTGCTGGTTTGCAGCCACCCTGGGAACATCCCACGGTGGGAGGCTGAGCCCTGGGGACTTGTCAGCCTTGAGTGGGTGTCTGCAAGGGAGGATTCCAGTCCCCAGCACCCAAAATAGCTCAGCAGCTGCCTGCATCGCTCAGGCTCAGCCAGGGCTGCCTAAGGAGTGACCCAAGAAGAGGGGAAGCTCACAGATAACCCCCCTAAAAACCCCCTGGAGGGGAGGGGGAAAGGTGGAATCAGACCTCCCCACAAGGAAAGGATGCCACAGCCCAGCCTTCCAGGCACAGAACAGGATGGGAGATGCTCTCTCACGCCCCCTCCAGCCCCTTTGTTTCCCTCTCAGGCAGGCTGGGCCCCGGCCCCCGGCTCACCCTGCCGATGAGATCCTCCACGTTGTCCCTCGGGAAGGAGCGGATGGCAGCGATGGTCCGGATGAGCCGCTCCGAGAGCGAGTATTTGCTCTGGATGCTCTGCATGATGTACCACATAGCGCGGCCCCCCCGCCCCCTGCTCCCTGCATACCCCGGGGAGGCCCCCGCCCAACCCCCCCGCGGGCAACGGGGACTGAGTGGGGTTCCCCCCCCCCTCCCAGCCCCTGCTGCGGAGGGGAACGGGAAGAGCTTGAGGATGGGCTGGGGAGGGGGTCCCAGGGGGGTCTAGGGGGTCCTGGGAGGGATGAGGGGGGGTCTAGGGGGGATCTAGAGGGTTCCCGGGGGTTGTTGGGGGGGGTCTGCTTTGGCAGGGGGGTTGGACCCGATGATCTCTTGAGGTCCCTTCCAACCCCTAAGATTCTGTGATTCTGTGATTCTGTGATTCCTGGGGGTTGTCGTGGGGGTCACAGGGGTCCTGGGGGGTCTAGGGGATCCTGGGAGGTCCCCAAGGATCTCAGGAGGGATCTGAGGAGAGTCCAGGGGAGGTCCCGGGGATCCCGGGGGGGATCCGGGGGGGCCTAGGGGGGATCTAGAGGGTTCCCGGGGGTTGTCGGGGGGGGTCTCAGGGGTCCTGGGGGGTCTAGGGGATCCTGGGAGGTCCCCAAGGATCTCGGAAGGGATCTGAGGAGTGTCCAGGGGAGATCCCGGGGATTCCGGGGGGGTCTAGGGGGTCCCGGGAGGGATGAGGAGGGGTCTAGGGGGGATCTAGAGGGTTCCCGGGGGTTGTTGGGGGTGGTCTCAGGGGTCCCGGGGGGGTCTAGGGGGTCCCGGGAGGGATGCGGGGGGGTCTAGGGGTGATCTAAAGGGTTCCCGGGGGTTGTTGGGGGGGTCTCAGGGGTCCTGGGGGGTCTACGGGATCCTGGGAGGTCCCCAAGGATCTCAGGAGGGATCTGAGGAGAGTCCAGGGGAGGTCCTGGGGATCCCGGTGGGGTCTAGGGGGTCCCGGGAGGGATGAGGAGGGGTCTAGGGGGGATCTAGAGGGTTGTCGGGGGTTGTTGGGGGGGTCTCAGGGGTACCAGGGGGGTCTAGGGGGTCCCGGGAGGGATGCGGGGGGGTCTAGGGGTGATCTAAAGGGTTCCCGGGGGTTGTTGGGGGGGGTCTCAGGGGTCCTGGGGGATCTAGGGGATCCTGGGAGGTCCCCAAGGATCTCAGGAGGGATCTGAGGAGAGTCCAGGGGAGGTCCCGGGGGTCTTAGGAGGGATCCGGGGGGGCCTAGGGGGGATCTAGAGGGTTCCCGGGGGGTTGTCAGGGGGGTCACAGGGGTCCCGGGGGAGTCTAGGGGATCCTGGGAGGTCCCCAAGGATCTCGGGAGGGATCCGGGGGGGCCTAGGGGGGATCTAGAGGGTCCCCGGGGCTTGTCGCGGGGGTCTCAGGGGTCCCGGGGGGGTCTAGGGGATCTCGGGAGGTCCCCGAGGGGTCCTGGAGGACCTCGGGAGGGATCCGGGGGAGTCTAGGGGTGATCTAGGGGGAGCCCAGGGGGGTCTCAGGGGTCCCGGGGGGGTCTGGGGGTTCCCGGGAGGTGCCGGGGGATCTGGGGAGGGACCCGGGGGGTGTCTAGGGGGGGTCTCGAGCCTCCTGGGAGGATCCGCAGAGCTGCCGGGGGTGTGACGGTGCTTCCGAGGGGTCTCTGGGGGGCTCCGGAGGGGTCCCGGGGGGACCTGCGGGGGTCCCGGGGGGGTCTGCGGGGGTCCCGGGCCCGCACCCGGTCCCAGCGTCACCGCTCCAGGCCCAGCGGGAGGCGGAAGCCGCCGCTACCCGGAAGTGATGGCGCCGCGCAACGGCGCATGCGCGGCGACGCGCCACGCCCACCACTCCCACCGCCCCGCCTCCTCGGAGGGGGGCGGGCTTCGTAAGGCCCCGCCCCCTACCCGCTCCTCTCCTCCAATCACCACCCGCTCCCGCCCGCAAGCCCCGCCCCTCTCCGTGCTCTCCACCAATCCGCCGTCTCCCCCGCGGTGCCGGTCGGTGGCCCCAGGCGGGAGGGGGCAGTGCTGACCCCGCGGGGGCCCGGGAGGGGCCTCAGCCCGGCCCCAGCGCCCCGACACCGGGACAGTGGGGAGGGGGCGGCCCAGGGCCCCGGGAGGGTGACAGAGACAGGCCAGGGGAGGCCCAGAGCCCGGACAGGGTGACAGAGACAGGCCAGGGGTGGCCCAGAGCCCCGGGAGGGAGACAGAGACAGCCCAGGGCAGGCCCAGAGCCCCGGGAGGGTGACAGAGACAGGCCAGGGGTGGCCCAGAGCCCCGGGAGGGAGACAGAGACAGCCCAGGGGCGGCCCAGAGCCCCGGGAGGGTGACAGAGACAGGCCAGGGGCGGCCCAGAGCCCTGACAGGGTGACAGTGACAGCCCAGGGGCGGCCCAGAGCCCTGACAGGGTGACAGCCCGGCCCCCAACACCCTGACATGGGGACAGCCCAGCCCAGGGGTGTCCCAGAGCCCTGACAGGGTGACAGAGACAGCCCTGGGGTGTCCCAGAGCCCCGGGAGGGTGACAGTGACAACCTAGGGGTGTCCCAGAGCCCAGGAGGGTGACAGCCAGGCCCAGGGGTGTCCCAGAGCCCGGACAGGGTGACAGAGACAGCCCAGGGGCGGCCCAGAGCCCCGGGAGGGTGACAGCCTGGCCCCCAACACCCCAACACAGGGACAGCCCGGCCTGGGGGTGACCCAGAGCCCCGGGAGGGTGACAGAGACAGCCCAGGGGTGTCCCAGAGCCCCAGGAGGGTGACAGCCTGGCCCCCAACACCCCAACACCCCAACACGGGGACAGCCTGGCCCTGGAGTGACCCAGAGCCCCGGGAGGGTGACAGTGACAGCCCAGGGGTGTCCCAGAGCCCGGACAGGGTGACAGCCCGGCCCCCAACACCCTGACAGGGTGACAGCCTGGCCCTGGGGTGTCCCAACACCCTGACACGGGGACAGCCCAGCCCAGGGGTGACCCAGAGCCCTGAAAGGGTGACAGCTGAGCCCAGGGGTGTCCCAACACCCCAACACAGGGACAGCCCGGCTCAGGGGTGACCCAGAGCCCCGGGAGGGTGACAGTGACAGCCCAGGGGTGTCCCAACACCCCGACACAGTGACAGCCTGGCCCCCAACACCCCGACACGGGGACAGCCTGGCCCAGGGGTGTCCCAGAGCCCTGACAGGGTGACAGTGACAGCCCGGCCCCCAGCACCCTGAGGGGTGACAGCCCGGCCTGGGGTGACCCAGCACCCCAACACAGTGACAACCCGGCCCCCAACACCCCGACAAGGTGACAGCCCCACCCTGGGGTGTCCCAGAGCCCTGACAGGGTGACAGCTGAGCCCAGGGGTGTCCCAGCACCCTGACATGGTGACAGCCCACCCTGCAACGACCCAGCACCCTGATGGGTGACAACCCAGCCTGGGGGGGTGACCCAGCACCCCCAACACGGGGACAGCCCAGCCCAGGGGTGTCCCAGAGCCCTGACAGGGTGACAGTGACACCCCGGCCCCCAGCACCTCAAGGGGTGACAGCCCAGCCCAGGGGTGTCCCAGCACCCCCACGGGTGACAGCTGAGCCCAGGGGTGTCCCAAAACCCTGACAGCCCAGCTGAGTGTCCCAACACCCTGAACACAGTGACAACAGAGCCTGGGGGTGTCCCAGCACCCCGACACAGGGACAGCCCACCCTGGGATGACCCAGCACCCTGATGGGTGACAACCCATCCTGGGGGGTGTCCCAACACCCTGACACAGTGACAGTCAGACTTGGGGTGTCCCAGTGCCCTGATGGGTGACAGCCCAGCCCAGGGGTGTCCCAGCACCCCGAGAGGGTGACAGCCCTGACCAGGTGACACTGGGACTCGCTCCCCCCCTCCCCCAAACCTGACCCCTGGCAGGGGGACAGACACACAGACACACAGACACACAGACACAACCCCCCCTGAGCCCCCCCAGCACCCCCCACTGCGGCTCACACTGCCACCAGTTCAAACCAGTGAGTCCCAGTCCACACACCCACAGAGCTGAGCTGGGGCCCTGCTGCTGGGGGGGGGTCCCAGGGCCCCAGTGGGTGTTTTTGGGGGGGGGGGCAGGAGGAGCCACATCCCCCCTTCCCACCCCCCCACCCCACCCCAGCTGCCAACATCTGGCACCAGGCAGGATGGGGGGGGGGGGGGGGGCACACATCCCCCCCCAGCACCCCCAGCTGCACACACAACCCCCCCAGCTCCCCCACCCCCCAAAACCAACCCCCCTCTGTGCCCACCCCCCCAAACCCCACCTGGGGGGGACCCCCACACCCCTAAACCACCCCCCCCCATGCCCACCCCTCCAACCTTGGGGGCACCCCCTCCAAACAACCCTCCCTGTGTCCCCCCAGCACCCCCAACCCCACCTGGGGGGCACCCCCACTCCCCCAAACCACCCCCCCAAACCCCACCTGGCAGGGACCCCCACAGCCCCAAATCACCCCTCCACTGTGGCCACCCCCCCAAACCCCACCTGGGGGGCACCCCCACCCCCCAAACCACCCCCCCTCTATGCTCAGCACCCCCAACCCCACCAGGGGGGCACCCCCACCCCTCTAAACCACCCCCCTCTGTGCCCACCCCCCCGAACCCCACCTGGGGGGCACCCCCACCCCTCTAAACCACCCCCCCATCCCCCCGCAGCACCCTCAGCCCCACCTGGGGGGCACCCCTACCCCCCTAAACCACCCTCCTTGTGTCCCCCCAGCACCCTCAGCCCCACCAGGGGGGCACCCCCACCCCTCTAAACCACCCCCCCTCTGTGCCCACCCCCCCAAACCCCACCTGGGGGGCACCCCCACCCCCCTAAACCACCCTCCTTGTGTCCCCCCAGCACCCTCAGCCCCACCAGCGGGGCACCCCCACCCCCTAAACCACCCCCCCTCTATGCTCAGCACCCCAAACCCCACCTGGGGGCACCCCCACCCCCCAAACCACCCTCCCTGTGCCCCCCCAGCACCCTCAGCCCCACCTGGGGGTGACCCCCACCCCCCAAACCACCCTCCCTCTGTCCCCCCCCCCCAAAACCCCACCTGGGGGGCACCCCCACCCCCCAAACCACCCTCCTTGTGTCCCCCAGCACCCCCAACCCCACCTGGGGGGCACCCCCACCCCTCTAAACCACCCCTCCCTCTGTGCCCACCCCCAGAAAGCCCACCTGGGGGGCACCCCCACCCCCCAAACCACCCTCCCTGTGTCCCCCCAGCACCCCCAACCCCACCTGGGGGGCACCCCCACTCCCTAAACCACCCCCCCTATATGCCCACCCCCCCAAACCCCACCTGGGGAGCACCCCCACTCCCTAAACCACCCCCCCTCTGTGCCCACCCCCTGAAATCCCACCTTGGGGGCACCCCCACCCCCCAAACCACCCTCCTTGTGTCCCCCAGCACCCCCAACCCCACCTGGGGGCACCCCCACCCCCCAAACCACCCCCCCTCAGTGCCCCCCCAGCACCCCAAACCCCACCTGGGGTGACCCCAACCCCCTAAACCAACCCCCCTCTATGCCCACCCCCCCAAACCCCACCTGGGGGGCACCCCCACCCCCCACACCACCCCCCCGTGCCCCCCCAGCACCACCCCCCCCCATTCCCCCCCCCCGCCCGGGGGGGGTGGGGGGTGTGGGGGTGTCTCCCCCATCTCCCCCCGTACCCCTCTTTGGGGCAGAGGGGGGGGTCCCACAAGCCCCCCGCTCGGGCCCACAGCCCCCCCCCGGCCCCGAGCCGCGCAGCCGGGCGCCGAGGGCGGCCATGCGGGGAGAGGCCCTTCCGCCGCCGGCCTCCCCGCTCCGGCTCCGGCTCCCGGCCCCGGCCCCGGCTCCGGCCCACCCGCCGCTCCCCACCGCAGCCCCCCCGGCCCCGGCCCCGGCCCCAGCCCAGGCCCAGGCTCCGGCCCCCGGCCCAGGCCGCAGCGGTGAGTCAGGCCCGGGGACCCCCCCCAACCCCCCCCCCCTTTTTCTCCCCCTTTCCCGGGGTGCTCAGGGCTGGGGGGGGAAGGGGGGGGGGGGGGGGAGCGGAGACCCCCACCCCAAGCACCTCAGATTTGGGGGGGGGGGGGCGGTTTGGGGGGGGGGGATGGGGAGGGGGATGCTTCAAGCCCCCCCAAACCCCCCCACAGGGTGTCCCCCATCTTTTCACCCCCTTTTTCCTCCCCCCTTTCCCGGGGTGCTCAGGGCTGGGGGGGGAATGGGGGGGGGGGAGCGGGGACCCCCACCCCAAGCACCTCAAATTTGGGGGGGGGCATGGTGAGGGGGTGGGATGGGGAGGGGGATGCTTCAAGCCCCCCCAAACCCCCCCCACGGGGTGTCTCCCCATCTTTTCACCCCCTTTTTCCTCCCCCCTTTCCCGGGATACTTGGTGGGGGGGGGGGGGGTGTGTGGAGCGGAGACCCCCACCCCAAGCACCTCAGATTTGGGGGGGGGGCAGTTTGGGGGAGGGGATGGGGAGGGGGATGCTTCAAGCCCCAATTCGTTCCATTGGTGCCCCCCCCGTGTCCATTAGGAGAGGAAACTGAGGCACAGGGGGGGTTGGACCCCCCCCTTGGGGTGTAGCCCACACCCCACGGGGTGTCCCCCATCTTTTCACCCCCTTTGTCTCCCCCTTTCCCGGGGTGCTCAGGGCTGGGGGGGGGTCAGGGAGCAGAGACCCCCACCCCAAGCACCTCAGATTTGGGGGGGGGGCATGGTGAGGGGGTGGGATGGGGAGGGGGATGCTTCAAGCCCCCCCAAACCCCCCCACAGGGTGTCCCCCCATCTTTTCACCCCCTTTTTCCTCCCCCCTTTCCCGGGATACTTGGTGGGGGGGGGGGGGGGGGGGAGCGGAGACCCCCACCCCAAGCACCTCAGATTTGGGGGGGGGGCAGTTTGGGGGAGGGGATGGGGAGGGGGATGCTTCAAGCCCCAATTCGTTCCATTGGTGCCCCCCCCGTGTCCATTAGGAGAGGAAACTGAGGCACAGGGGGGGTTGGACCCCCCCCTTGGGGTGTAGCCCAGCCCCCCACGGGGTGTCCCCCCATCTTTTCACCTCCTTTCTCCCCCCCTCCCCAAGCAGCCCCCCCCCCACCCCTCATCTGAGCGTGCAGGGCCAGCGGTGATGGACACGGCGGGGGAACCGGCCCCCCAGGACCCTGAGCTGCCAGAGGGCCCCTCCACAGGTGAGCCCCCCCCCCAAAAACAGCACCTGGCCACTGTGAGGGGCTCAGCCGAGGTGTCCCCAGGGTGGGGAGTCCTTTTGGGGGTCCCCTGTGCCCCCACCCAGCCATGATGGGGGTACTCCGATCCTTGCAGCGTGGGCAGCACCCTAATCCCTGGGGGTACCCTGACCCCAGGGGTATGGGGGTGCCCCCAGGGATGTTGGGGTGTCCCACTCCCGTGGCACGGGGGTACCCCAGTCCCAAGGTGTGGGGGTGTTCACCCAGGGATGTCCCATTCCCTTGGCATGAGGGTACCCTGGAGCCCCGGTATTGGGGTGCCCTGGTCCCTTGGTAGGGGGATACCCCAGCCCCAGGGTGGGGGGATGCTCCAGTCCCTTGGAGCGGGGATACCCTGATCCCCAGGGATGGGGGTGCCCCGATGTGGGGGGCTCAGCGAGGTCCCATGTCTGTTTGGGGGTGCAGGGATGCCCCAGTTTGGAGGCGTGGGGATACCCCAGATTAGGAGCATGGGGATACCCTGGTTTGGGGGTGCAGGGATGCCCCTTTGCTGTGGCACGGGGATGCTCCAGTTTGGGGGTGTGGGGATACCCCAGTTTGGGGATGTGGGGACGCCACAGTTTGGAGGTGCAGGGATGCCCCAGTTTGGAGGCGTGGGGATGCCCCAGTTTAGGAGCACGGGGATGCCCCAGTTTGGGGATGTGGGGATGCCACAGTCTGGGGACACAGGGATGCCCCAGTTTGGAGGCGTGGGGATACCCCAGATTAGGAGCATGGGGATACCCTGGTTTGGGGGTGCAGGGATGCCCCAGTTTGGAGGCGTGGGGATGCCCCAGTTTAGGAGCATGGGGATACCCCAGTTTGGGGGTGCAGGGATGCCCCATTGCTGTGGCACAGGGATGCCCCAGTTTGGAGGTGCAGGGATGCCCCAGTTTGGGGGTGTGGGGATGCCACAGTCTGGGGACACAGGGATGCCCCAGTTTGGAGGCATGGGGATACCCCAGTTTAGGGGTGCAGGGATGCCCCAGTTTGGGGGTGCAGGGATGCCCCAGTTTGGAGGCGTGGGGATACCCCAGTTTGAGGGTGTGGGGATGCCCCAGTTTGGGGGTACAGGGATGCCCCAGTTTGGTGGTGTGGGGATGCCCCAGTTTAGGAGCATGGGGATACCCCAGTTTGGGGGTGTGGGGATGCCCCATTGCTGTGGCACAGAGATGTCTGATCCTGGGGAGCAATGATGCTGCCCCACAGCACCCCCCAAACCTCCTGCACCCCAGGACTTGGGTCTGGTTTGCAGAGGGACTTTGGGCTGCGGGGTCCCTGCTGTCCCCATCCAGGTACCACCCCATACCCTGGTACCACCTGCTCCCCAAACCTCCTGCACCCCAAGTCTGGCCAGGTTTGGGAGCAGGATGGGGGTGTCACTGCCATCCCCACCCCACAGATGGGATGGGGAAGGTGACAGAGGGATGGAGTGAGGGCAGAAGGGGTGGCATAGAAGGGACTCACCCCCACGCCGGCACACCCACCCTCTTCCTCTCCCCACAGCCCCCCCAAACCTCCTGCACCCCAGGGTCTTCCCATACCCCAGCCCTGGTTTGCAGAGGGACTTTGGGCTGTGGGGTCCCTGTTGTCCCCATCCAGGTACCACCCCATACCCTGGTACCACCTGCTCCCCAAACCTCCTGCACCCCGAATCTGGCCAGGTTTGGGAGCAGGATGGGGGTGTCACTGCCATCCCCACCCCACAGATAGGATGGGGAAGGTGACAGAGGGATGGAGTGAGGGCAGAGGGGGTGACACGGAGGGGATGCACCCCCACGCCAACATGCCCACCCTCTCCTATCCCCACAGCCCCCCAAACCTCCTGCACCCTGAGTTTGGTGGGACACCAACCGGGTGCCAACCCCAGGTTTGGGAGTAGGATGGGGTGTCACTGCCATCCCCACCCCACAGATGGGATGGGGAAGGTGACAGAGGGATGGAGTGAGGGCAGAGGGGGTGACACAGAGGGGACTGACCCCCACACCGGTGCACCCACCCTCTTCCTCTCCCCACAGCCCCCCCAAACCTCCTGCACCCCGAGTCTGGCGGGACACCGGCCAGGTTTGGGAGTAGGATGGGGGTGTCACTGCCATCCCCACCCCACAGATGGGATGGGGAAGGTGACAGAGGGATGGAGTGAGGACAGAGGGGGTGCCACAGAGGGTACACACCCCCACGCCAGCACACCCACCCTCTCCTATCCCCACAGCCCCCCAAACCTCCTGCACCCCAAGTCTGGCAGGACACCGGCCAGGTTTGGGAGCAGGATGGGGGTGTCACTGCCATCCCCACCCCACAGATGGGATGGGGAAGGTGACAGAGGGATGGAGTGAGGGCAGAGGGGGTGACACGGAGGGGATGCACCCCCACGCCAACATGCCCACCCTCTCCTATCCCCACAGCCCCCCCAAACCTCCAGCACCCTGAGTTTGGCGGGACACCAACCGGGTGCCAACCCCAGGTTTGGGAGTAGGATGGGGGTGTCACTGCCATCCCCACCCCACAGATGGGATGGGGAAGGTGACAGAGGGATGGAGTGAGGGCAGAGGGGGTGACACAGAGGGTACACACCCCCACGCCAGCACACCCACCCTCTCCTATCCCCACAGCCCCCCAAACCTCCTGCACCCCAAGTCTGGCAGGACACCGGCCAGGTTTGGGAGTAGGATGGGGGTGTCACTGCCATCCCCACCCCACAGATGGGATGGGGAAGGTGACAGAGGGATGGAGTGAGGACAGAGGGGGTGCCACAGAGGGTACACACCCCCACGCCAGCACACCCACCCTCTCCTATCCCCACAGCCCCCCAAACCTCCTGCACCCCAAGTCTGGCAGGACACCGGCCAGGTTTGGGAGCAGGATGGGGGTGTCACTGCCATCCCCACCCCACAGATGGGATGGGGAAGGTGACAGAGGGATGGAGTGAGGGCAGAGGGGGTGACACGGAGGGGATGCACCCCCACGCCAACATGCCCACCCTCTCCTATCCCCACAGCCCCCCCAAACCTCCAGCACCCTGAGTTTGGCGGGACACCAACCGGGTGCCAACCCCAGGTTTGGGAGTAGGATGGGGGTGTCACTGCCATCCCTACCCCACAGATGGGATGGGGAAGGTGACAGAGGGATGGAGTGAGGGCAGAGGGGGTGCCACAGAGGGTACACACCCCCACGCCAACACGCCCACCCTCTTCCTCTCCCCACAGCCCCCCCAAACCTCCTGCACCCCAAGTCTGGCGGGACACCGGCCAGGTTTGGGAGTAGGATGGGGGTGTCACTGCCATCCCCACCCCACAGATGGGATGGGGAAGGTGACAGAGGGATGGAGTGAGGACAGAGGGGGTGCCACAGAGGGTACACACCCCCACACCAGCGCACCCACCCTCTTCTCTCCCCACAGCCCCCCCAACCCCACCTCCCCAAATCCCCTCGCCGAAACCACCGCGTCGCAAAGCTCCCCCAAAACCCCGCGCCCACCCAGGACCTTTACAAGAGCTGTTGGGGTTACGGGGTTGCCGCCTGCGCCCCACCATCTGCAGCGAGTGCGGGAAGGGGTTCAGCCGCAGCTCGGACCTGGCGCGGCACCAGATCACCCACACCGGGGAGAAACCCTACACCTGCGGCGCCTGCGGCAAGGGCTTCAGCCAGAACTCCAACCTGCTGACCCACCAGCGCATCCACACCGGGGAGAAGCCCTACGGCTGCGGGGCTTGCGGGAAACGCTTCAGCGAGAGCTCGGCCCTGATCCAACACCACCGCACCCACACCGGGGAGAAGCCCTACGGCTGCGGCGAGTGCGGGAAGCGCTTCAGCGTCAGCTCCAACCTCATCCGCCACCGCAGGACCCACAGCGGGGAGAAGCCCTACGTCTGCGGGGAGTGTGGGGATGGCTTCCGCCACAAGGCCCAGCTCAGGAGGCATCAGAAGCTTCATGCTGCTTGAGACTGAGGGATTGGGGGATCCTGGGTGGGAGGGGTGGGGTTTGGGAACACTTTTGGGGGATTGAGTTGTGGTGGAAGTAGGGTTTGGGGTGATATGTGGGGGACAATCTGTGCTGGAAGTGGGATTTGGGGTGATACCTGTGCTGGAAGTGGGATTTGGGGTGATATGTGGGGGACAACCTGTGCTGGAAGTGGGATTTGGGGTGATATGTGAGTCATAACCTGTGCTGGAAATGGGATTTGGGGTGATATGTGGAGTACAACCTATCCTGGATAAGGGGAGGTGGGATTTGTGATGACTTTTGGGGGATTGACTTGTGCTGGAAGTGGGATTTGGGGTGATATGTGGGGGACAACCTGTGCTGGAAGTGGGATTTGGGGTGATATTTGGGGTATAACACATACTGGAAGTGGGATTTGGGGTGATACTTGGGGTACTACCTGTGCTGGAAGTGGGATTTGGGGTGATACCTGTGCTGGAAGTGGGATTTGGGGTGATATTTGGGGGACAACCTGTGCTGGAAGTGGGATTTGGGGTGATATTTGGGGTACAACCCAACCCAGAAGTGGGATTTGGGGTGATATTTGGGGTACAACCCATGCTGGATAAGGGGAGGTGGGATTTGGGATGACTTTTGGGGGATTGACTTGTGCTGGAAGTGGGATTGGGGGGAATATGTGGGGGACAACCTGTGCTGGAAGTGGGATTTGGGGTGATATTTGGGGTATAACACATACTGGAAGTGGGATTTGGGGTGATACTTGGGGTACTACCTGTGCTGGAAGTGGGATTTGGGGTGATACCTGTGCTGGAAGCGGGATTTGGGGTGATATTTGGGGGACAACCTGTGCTGGAAGTGGGATTTGGGGTGATATTTGGGGTACAACCCAACCCAGAAGTGGGATTTGGGGTGATATTTGGGGTACAACCCATGCTGGATAAGGGGAGGTGGGATTTGTGATGACTTTTGGGGGATTGACTTGTGCTGGAAGTGGGATTGGGGGTGATATGTGGGGGACAACCTGTGCTGGAAGTGGGATTTGGGGTGATATTTGGGGTATAACACATACTGGAAGTGGGATTTGGGGTGATACTTGGGGTACTACCTGTGCCAGAAGTGGGATTTGGGGTGATATGTAGGGGACAACCTGTGCTGGAAGTGGGATTTGGGGTGATATTTGGGGGACAACCTGTGTCAGAAGTGAGAGTTGGGGTGATATGTGGGGTACAACCTGTGCTCGATAAGGGGAGGTGGGATTTGGGATGACTTTTGGGGGATTGACTTGTGCTGGAAGTGGGATTTGGGGTGATATGTAGGGGACAACCTGTGCTGGAAGTGGGATTTGGGGTAATATTTGGGGGACAACCCATCCTGGAAGAGGGATTTGGGGAGATATTTGGGGTGCTACCCGTGTCAGAAGTGAGAGTTGGGGTGATATGTGGGGTACAACCTGTGCTGGAAGTGGGATTTGGGGTGATATTTGGGGTACAACCCATTCCAGAAGTGAGATTTGGGGTGATACTTGGGGTACAACCTGTGCCAGAAGTGGGATTTGGGGTGATATTTGGGGTACAACCTGTGCTGGATAAGGGGTGGTGGGATTTGTGATGACTTTTGGGGGATTGACTTGTGCTGGAAGTGGGATTTGGGGTGATATGTGGGGGACAACCTGTGCTGGAAGTGGGATTTGGGGTGATATTTGGGGTATAACACATACTGGAAGTGGGATTTGGGGTGATACTTGGGGTACTACCTGTGCTGGAAGTGGGATTTGGGGTGATACCTGTGCTGGAAGTGGGATTTGGGGTGATATGTGGGGTACAACCTGTGCTGGAAGTGGGATTTGGTGTGATATGTGAGGGACAACCTGTGCTGGAAGTGGGATTTGGGGTAATATTTGGAGGACAACCCATCCTGCAAGAGGGATTTGGGGTGATATTTGGGGTACAACCTGTGCTGGAAGTGGGATTTGGGGTGATATGTGGGGTACAACCCATCCTGGAAGTGGGATTTGGGGTGATATGTGGGGGACAACCCATCCTGGAAGTGGGATTTGGGATGACTTTTGGGGGGACAACCTGTGCTGGATAAGGGGAGGTGGGGTTTGGGATGAATTTTGGGGGACAACCTGTGCTGGAAGTGGGATTTGGGGTGATATTTGGGGTACAACCCAACCCAGAGGTGGGATTTGGGGTGATATTTGAGGTACAACCTGTGCTGGAAGTGGGATTTGGGGTGATATTTGGGGGACAACCCATCCCAGAAGTGGGATTTGGGGTGATATTTGGGGTACAACCCATCCTGGATAAAGGGAGGTGGGATTTGGGATGACTTTTGGGGTACAACCTGTGCTGGAAGTGGGATTTGGGGTGATATTTGGGGTACAACCCATTCCAGAAATGAGATTTCGGGTGATACTTGGGGTACGACCTGTGCCAGAAGTGGGATTTGGGGTGATATGTGGGGTACAACCTGTGCTGGAAGTGGGATTTGGGGTGATATTTGGCGTACAACCTGTGCTCGATAAGGGGAGGTGGGATTTGGGATGACTTTTGGGGGATTGACTTGTGCTGGAAGTGGGATTGGGGGGGATATGTGGGGTATAACACATACAGGAAGTGGGATTTGGGGTGATACTTGGGGTACTACCTGTGCCAGAAGTGGGATTTGGGGTGATATGTGGGGTACAACCTGTGCTGGAAGTGGGATTTGGGGTGATATTTGGGGGACAGCCTGTGCTGGATAAGGGGAGGTGGGATTTGACATGACTTTTGGGGGACCAGCCCATGCCAGAAGTGGGATTTGGGGTGATATTTGAGGTACAACCTGTGCTGGATAAGGGGAGGTGGGATTTGGGTTGACTTTTGGGGTACTACCTGTGTCAGAAGTGGGATTTGGGGTGATATTTGAGGTACAACCCATGCCAGAAGTGGGATTTGGGGTGATATGTGGGGTACAACCTGTGCTGGAAGTGGGATTTGGGGTGATATTTGAGGTACAACCTGTGCTGGACAAGAGGAGGTGGGATTTGGGATGACTTTTGGGGGACAACCTGTGTCAGAAGTGGGATTTGGGGTGATATTTGAGATACAACCCATTCCAAAAATGAGATTTGGGGTGTCACTTGGGGTACAACCTGTGTCAGAAGTGGGATTTGGGGTGATATTTGGGGTACAACCCATCCTGGAAGTGGGATTTGGGGTGATATTTGGGGTACAACCCATTCCAGAAGTGGGATTTGGGGTGATACTTGGGGTACAACCTGTGCTGGAAGTGGGATTTAGGGTGATCTTTGGGGGACAACCTGTGCTGGACAAGAGGAGGTGGGATTTGGGATGACTTTTGGGGGACAACCTGTGCTGGAAGTGGGATTTGGGGTGATATGTGGGGGACAACCTGTGCTGGACAAGAGGAGGTGGGATTTGGGGTGACTTTTGGGGACCAGCCCGTGTCAGAAGTGGGATTTGGGGTGATATGTGGGGGACAGCCCGTGCTGGAATTGGGATTTGGGGTGATATGTGGGGGACAACCTCTGCTGGATAAGGGGAGGTGGGATTTGGGATGACTTTTGGGGGACCAGCCCGTGTCAGAAGTGGGATTTGGGGTGAATTTTGGGGGACAGCCTGTGCTGGAATTGGGATTTGGGGTGATATGTGGGGTACAACCCATCCTGGAAGAGGGATTTGGGGTGATACGTGGGGGACAACTTGTGCTGGACAAGAGGAGGTGGGATTTGGGATGACTTTTGGGGGACAACCTGTGCTGGATAAGGGGATTTGGGATGACTTTTGGGGTACAACCCATGCCAGAAGTGGGATTTGGGGTGATGTTTGGGATACAACCCATCCCAGATAAAGGGAGGTGGGATTTGGGGTGACTTTTGGGTGGGGTACAACCCATCCCAGATAAGGGGAGGTGGAATTTGGGATGCATTTTGGGGTACAACCTGTCCCAGATGAGGGAGGTGGGATTTGGGGTGTATTTTGGGGTACAACCCATGCCAGATGAGAGAGGTGGGGTGTGGGGGTGTGTGGGTGGGAATTGGCATCATCCCAGTAAGGTCTGGGGGGGGGGGGGGCGGGGCTGGATATTCCCAGGGTAAAGCCAGGCTTTGGCACCTGCACCCCAAAAAAGGGGAGGGTGGGGGTGTGGGGTGCAGGGTGTGGGGTGCAGGGTGTGGGGTGCAGGGTGTGGGGTGCAGGGTGGGGGGGTGCAGGGTGGGGGATGCAGGGTGGGGGGATGCCAACGACCCCAAATAAAAGGTCCCTGAGCAGCGGTGTTTGAGGAGCATCATTTTGGGGTGCTGTGACCCCCCCTTTGGGGTGGTGACGGTGACACCACCACCACCCCAGTGAGGAGATGGGTTCCCATCCTCCCTGGGTGCTGGGTGCTGGGTGCTGGGTGCTCCCCACAGTGCCAATACCACCCCCCACCCCTGGGATCTGACACCCCCCCCCACTCAACCCCTGACACCCCAAAGCCTTTTCCCAGGGGGTTCCATGGAGCGGTGGGGGGGGGTGTGTGGAGCAGTGGGTGGGGATAGAAAGAGGGTGCTGAGGGCACCCCAAAACCCCGCGCCCGGGGCCGCTTTCAGGGCTCCTCCCGCTAACGAGCCCGCGTTGCATAACCCAGCCCAGAGGCCGCTTGGCTATGGGGGGGGGGGAGGGATGAGGGGGGGGGGTGTGTGGAAAGGAAGCGAATGAGCGGGAAAAAGGGGGTGCAGAGGGGTTCAGAGGGGGGGTTCTCATCACTCATCCCCCTTCCCACACACATCCCACCTCCCCCAACCCGCTAAATCCTCCTGAACCCCCCCAAACCCTCTCAACCCCCCCATCTAGGGTGGGAGGGGAAGGGGGGGGGGGGGGGGGCTGTTTCCCAACCCCCCCCCAAAACCCAACCCCACACGATTTCCCCACATCCCCAGCGCACCCCATCCCGCGGCTCCCCAGGAGGATTTTGGGGGGGCCCTTTGCCTGTTTTACCCCCCCCATCCCCCTTTCCCCCCCCCCCTCATTTCCCAGCCCTTTGCCTCGATTTCCGTTCCGGCCGCCGGCGGGGCCGGGGGAATGGGATGAGGTTGGGACCTTCCTGTTCCCGGCCTCCCCCAAACGCCAGCAGAGCACACCCCGCTGGGGGGTGGGGGGGGGCAGAAAGATTAAACCCCCCCGTACCCTAAAACCCCCCAACTAAGCCAGCAACCCCCCCTCAAATAGGAGAAAACCCCCCCACAAACCTCCCCCCCCCCCCCCCTTCTCCTCCTTCGCCATCCCCTTCCCAGACCCCATCGCGCCAGCGCATCCTTGAGAGAGGTGAGATTGGGGGGGGGGGGGGGGGAGATTTGGGGGGGTTTGGGGGGGTTTTAGGGGGGCTGGGGGGGTGAAATGCTGTCTGTGGGATTGGGGAACCCCCCCTCTAAGTCTTTGTCAAGGGATAAAAAAGGGGGGTGGCCAGTTGGAGGTGGGAGAGGAGGGGGGGGGGGTCCAGGCGCTGCGGGTTTTCTTTGTGCCTCCCGGCTGCGGCACCACCAGCGACCCCCCCCCCCCCCCCCAAAATAAAGGGGGTGCGGGGGGGGAAACTGAGGCAGGGAGAGGGGATTTGGGGGGGCTGAGGGCTGAATCGGGCTGTGCGTGACCCCCCCACCCCACTTCATGGCTGTGCTGCGAGACCCACCCCCCCCCCTCCACACCGATGCTGGGGGGGGGGGTCTCAGCTCAGCGCCCCCCCCCCCCCCCCATAATCCCCCCCCGAAATTGGGGGGGGGGGGGCTGTGGCTCCAGCTCCTGTAAACACCCCCCTACCCCCCCACCCCCCTAATTTAAGGGGGGGAAGGCTGGGGTGGGGGTTGTGGCCGTGCCTCAGTTTCCCCCCCACCCCCCCTGCGCCTATTTAGACCCCAAAGGGACCCCCCAGCGCCCCCCCCAAACCCCTGAGGGGTGCCGGGCGCTCTTTTGGGGGGAGGGGGTGTCCACCCCCCACCCCCCCGAGGGGAGATATTTAGGGGGGAATGAGCCCCTTTGGGGTGCACAAGGCGTTTTGGGGGGGGGGTCTTGGATACCTTTGGGGTGCCCCCTTCTCCATGGAGGGGGGTGCAGGGGTTTTGGGGTGCACTGGGTGTGTTGGGGGGGGGTCTTGGATACCTCTGGGGTGCCCCCTTCTCCATGGGGGGGGGGGTGCAGGGGTTTTGGGGTGCACTGGGTGTGTTGGGGGGGGGTTTGGATACCTTTGGGGTGCCCCCTTCTCCATGGGGGGGGGGTGCAGGGGTTTTGGGGTGCACTGGGTGTGTTGGGGGGGGGGTTTGGATACATCTGGGGTGCCCCCTTCTCCATGGGGGAGGGGGGGTGCAGGGGTTTTGGGGTGCACTGGGTGTGTTGGGGGGGGGTCTTGGATACCTTTGGGGTGCCCCCTTCTCCATGGGGGGGGCGTGCAGGGGTTTTGGGGTGCACAAGGCGTTTTGGGGGGGGGGTCTTGGGTACCTCTGGGGTGCCCCCTTCTCCATGGAGGGGGCTGCAGGGGTTTTGGGGTGCACTGGGTGTGTTGGGGGGGGGGGTTTGGATACCTTTGGGGTGCCCCCTTCTCCATGGGGGGGGGGGTGCAGGGGTTTTGGGGTGCACTGGGTGTGTTGGGGGGGGTCTTGGATACCTTTGGGGTGCCCCCTTCTCCATGGGAGGGGGTGCAGGGACTTTTGGGGTGCAGCAGGGACCCCAGGAGGGTGTGAAGACAAGTTGGGGGAGCACAAGGGCCCCCCCAGAAAG